>NC_040042.1:13529439-13829439 GCF_003713205.1 Coffea eugenioides | reverse complement strand
CATGATCATTTAGCAAAAGCAGCCAGTTGAATCGGAGGCACAAAACCAAACTCTCATAATTTATTGTTAATTAGCAGGACTGGCACAGTGAAGAACGACAAGATTTCAAAAACTCCAACTTAGCCAACCAATGCATTCACAGGTATAGAACAAGTAAATTATCTTGCATTATATTTATTTTTGCTTAACCTGCATTGTGCTTTGATGAATAAACTTTGATTTGATTCCAACCTTCGCATGAATGACACAGATTTAAGATTTATATTGAAGGATTTGGGTGGTCCGTTAGTCAAAAGTACATTCTTGCTTGTGATTCTGTTACTTTAATGGTCAAGCCACGTTACTACGAATTCTTCTCAAGAAGTTTGATACCTTTGCAACACTATTGGCCCATAAGAGATATAAACAAGTGCAGATCAATCAAGTATGCTGTTGAATGGGGCAATAACCATCAGGAAGAGGTAATAAATTGATCATCTAGTACCACTTTCAGCTTTCAATTGAAGATTAATTAATTGAGAAATTGTTTTGCACTATGCACTGTAACAATTTTTGTAATATCATACACGTGAGATGAAAAGGTAACTAAGGCAATTGTTTAGAGAGGATTATAAATTTTTTTTTTTCTGAATAGAAAGTTAAATAGAACGAAATTTTCGATGCCGGCTTAAGAAGTTTTACTTTTATCAATTAAGATCTTGCTTCACATCATAGGCACAGGCCATTGGCAAAGCAGCAAGTAGATTTGTTCAAGAGGAGCTGCAAATGAAATATGTGTATGATTACATGTTTCACCTCTTGAAAGAGTATGCTAAGCTTCTAAAGTACAAGCCAAGTGTTCCTCCAAATGCAATTGAAGTTTGTTCAGAATCAATGGCCTGCCCAGCTGATGGATTGGTGAAGAAGTACATGATGGACTCAGTTGTTACAGGTCCCTCTAATGAAGCTCCATGCACCATGCCTCCTCCTTATGGTCCTGCTACATTTCATTCAATTTTGGAGAGAAAAGAAAGCAGAATAAGGCAAGCGGAGACTTTGGAAGAACAGTACCTGAATAGTCAAAACAATCACAAGTAGTTAATACAGGCTAAGATGTTTTTCTTCTTCTGGTTTGTCATTTCTATGCAAATGTCTACACCATATATTTCTACCTGGTTTCTCTTCCTCACTATTATTCTATTTGGGATTATTCAAGGGAATATTCATTGTAGTGGTAAAAAGTTTAAAGGAAAGGACTAATTTTACTTTATATTCCCTACATTTTCAAGGATTCTCACTTTAAACTCTCGATGTTAATTTTGGACAAACTGTACCTAATATTTTCGTATCCGTCGTATTTAGTCCAGTAATGGCGAATCATTATTTAAAAAATTAATAGATTTTATACACGTATAAATAAAAAACTTTTCATATTTGTCGTACATTATTAATTTAGGATCCATGTACAAATTTGAGTTGCTAGTGTACAGGATTGAGTTGCTAGCTTAATTTTACCATAGGGTATACAAGCCAAGCATGTCTTGAAAATGTTTAAACGAGTTTGAGATCAAATTCAAGTACATACATTTTTTGTGGAACTAATCTTTGAACATAGCAGTATTGTAGCTCGATTTCCCATGAATACATTCCTTTCCATTTCTAGTATAGGTCAAGGTATAACCTTACTTAACTCCACCAATACATATATATACACACATAATTATAATTATACACACCTAGTGTATTTATGTATGTATTTTCAATTTAACTACACTTATTCGAAATGTTAAAACCTGAACTGCCCTCTTAAGGAGTCCTCGTTGCCCACCCATTAGCCAAACCAATTTATTATTACAACTATTAAATGTGAAAGAAAAATATATAATAAATGGAATAAATGAGTAAGGTGTGAGATGTAAGTTGGGAAAAGAACAAACTTCAGTTTAATGTTGCGGTCATTTAGAATCTAACTTTTGCCCTAAAGTTTTTCTTTTTTCTTCAAACATTTTTTACGGATGAAAAATTTTCCCTTATGCTATAATCATGAAGATTTTTTTTTGGTGCAAATCAATTAAAGAATACATTATAACATGGTATGAATACAAAGTTGCATAATTGTTAGTCTTCTAAATTGGAAGAACTTAAAGCAACTCGAGAGTTTGTTATCTATAATTTTATTTTTATTTATTTTTTATTCAAAAAGATACTCCAAACTTCATAAGGACAGACGGGGCTTGATAATCAAACCACGGACCTCACGATCACTAATATTCGTCTCTTTTAATACCTGTATTACCTAACAAGCTTAATCAAATTTTGACTCAAAATAAGGTGGGCTTGTAGTAGCATGTATTTAGTATCCGTGCCCCAAACAAAAATTCTGATTTCGTCTCCTATTTAAGAGTGTACAATAGCACCCGTAGCCATACCATTTTAGATTTTAGTTAAAAGTAGACATTCATCAATACTTTCTTTTTTTTCTCATGGTGAGTGTTTGATTCCTAATGTCCTTATTGCTACGTTTGTCCTCCTATATGCCAAGATGCTACCTTTTTTAGCACGAAAACATTCACCACAAGAAGAAACAAATATTTAACTTACCTTTGTACAAGAATCTTACTTGTTAGGGTTTTGTCAACATTTACTATATAAGCATATACTAACCACGGCACAATCGCACGAAAATCCAAGATATGTCGACTTGCAGGCTTCCCTTGGCTGCCGTCGCGGCTCCTAGAGGGTCCTCTAGCCCTCATCGTTGTCCTCCAGCAGTGTCTCTAGCCGCCAGAAAACTGTCTTCTTCCACTAGTACAACCCTGATCAGTTTCCCCTCTCCATCATCAGTCCATGGATTAGCAATCAAGGAGATTCCAATTATATTATATCCTCATCATCATGCTTCAAAGATATCGTTACACGTGAAGCTTTCACATTGGCTTGGTGTTACTCAAGTACTGCAACCACCAACCACGGGATCACTGATAAGTCACAGATTAAAAATATGGCACGAGAAGGAATAGTAAGGGCTTGGGCTGGGGCTGTAATGGTTGGCATTGAAATTACAAAGGCTTTGCAAAACCTTTGCAGAACGGACAGGCGTACCAGTATTAAACCGTGACCAGTCTCAGAGGGATAGGAAAACCTTTGCAAAACAGACAGGCGCACCAGTATCAAACCGTGACCTGTCTCAGAGGGATAGGCTTGTCTCATTGGAAAAAAAAATTTGCAAAAGGGTTGTTGGTCAAGAAACTGCTGTCAAATCTGTAGCTGATGCTATCAGGCGTTCAAGTGTTGGCTTGTCTGACCCTAACGGCCAATTGCAAGTTTTATGTTCTTAGGTCCTTCAGGTGTTAGTAAAACTTAGCTCGCAAACATTAGCAACTCACAGAACCCTAAATTGGTGCGGATAGATATGAGTGAATACATGGAAAAATATCAAGTCAGTGGATTAATTGGTGCCCCACCAGGTTACATTGGTTATGAAGAAGGTGGACAGCTCGCTGATGCAGTCCGCAGGAGTCCTCAGTCAATTGTGCTTTTTGATGAAATTGAGAAGGCAGATCCTAACGTTTTCAACATCTTGTTACAGTTGTTGGATGACGGGAGACTCACTGATTCTTCGGGAAAAACAGTCAGTTTAAAAAAGACCATAGTCATCATGACTTCGAATATTGGTTCTCAGTATATTTTGGAAACTCTTAGCAACAAGGGGGAAGGCAGGGAGGACACATATGAGGTAATGAAGAATAAAGTAATTGAGATGGCTGGACAAACATTTCAGCCAGAGTACATGAATCGAATTGACGAGTACATTGTTTTCCAACCTTTAGATTCTAAGCAAATCATCAAAATTGTCAAACGATAGATAGATCGTGTTAAAGAAAGGCTTAAGAAAAAGAAAATTGACCTGCATTGCACTCAGGAAAGGTTAAATCTTTTGGCTACATTGGTTTTGACCAAAACTTTGGTGCACGGCCTGTGAAGCGGGTGATCCAGAAGCTGGTTGAGAGTGAAATTGCAATGGGAATTTTAGGAGGAGATATTACAGAGGGAGATTCTGTTATTGTTGATGCTGATGTATCCCTAGGTGCCCAAGATCTTGCACCCCAAAATAGATTGCTTATAAAGAAAATGGAATGATATTAGTGTGCATATCCAAGATCTGCCCTGGATATGTTAATTAAATATGTATGTTCTGTTACCCAATTTGAAACATTATGGTGGCTGGTTATGGAATTGAACAGATGTCTTAAAGTAATATGTTTTTTCAGCGCACACATTTTTTGTTTGAAAAGAAACTAAGTACATTTTTTTGTCAGGGCATATCAAAGATCTGCAACCACAGAGCTTTAGCTCAGTGGCCACCACCTCTCAAATTGCCTGTACCTCATGGGCAGCTCGGTTGGTCTCAGCAAGCCTCCTTAGGAGCTGGTGTCCAGTGCCCGCAAAGGTTCGAGTTCCGTAGTTATCGTGTTCAGGGGGATAGGGCCTCTCCTTCCGGGCCGGAGTGAGATTAGTCGGGCCCCGTAAGGATTGATCCGAACACCCACTCCGTCAGAAAAAAAAAATCAAAGATCTGCCCTGGTATGTTTGGTTAGCATGATTTACAAATAAATAAATGGAGTTATTAAATTGATTGGTTCGTATTTTGTTAAATTACAATTGCACAAACAAGATTATTGTAATTTTATAGGTTCAAACTGACACATAGATTGTTAATACTTTTATACTTCACTAGATGATAGGTTTGAAAAAAGTCATCAACTCCTGCATTGCATAAGAAAAATCAATAGTTATTACTTAAGTTAGTAACTAATACTAATTAAAAAAAGGGTACTCCTAACTCCTATTGGAAATCGTGTTTAAGAGGTAAATGATCATGTGTAAGGAGGTGGCCATCACTTATTTTGGGGTTAATCACAAAAAGTCACCCTAAGGTTTAACTTGTTTTGTACTTTATCCCTTAACATTTTTTTTTGTCACTTTACCTTCCTAAACCGTTAGTTACCTCTAATATTGTGTAATAGAGATGTCATAAAGACATTGATACCCCTAAGGGTTAATTGTAATAAATCCCCTTAAGGTATAACCATTTTGCACTTTATGTGTCCTGCTTCATTACCATTAGCTTTACAGAAAATTAGAGGATCATCAACGAAAAATAGATGAGAAACATAGGGCCCTGCCTTGAGATTTTAACTCCTGTAATTTGGTTGTTTCTAAGTGCGTTATTTAGGAGGCTAGAGTGTCAGTGTCAAGTCAGATGTCGTTAGAGTGTGATTTGTTTCAATTAGTAATAGATTCTAACTAATTAATTAATCTCCTAACAAAAGAATAATGAATCCTATTCTGGTGGCAATTACTAAATCCCCTAATCCAGTAGTTCCCCCCAATTGTCCGCTAAACCCCACCTGCCACCTATCCTAGACCGACATGTACACTACATACTTCTAAACCTCTTAAATTCAAAATCTTCTGTGTCGACTCACAAAATTCAAACGTCTCATTTCCGCCCTTCCTCTTTGTCCAACCCTTCATCTTCCTTCGTATCCATCCATCAAGATCGTTGTTCAAGGCAGAGATCAAGAATGGTGGTGTCAAAGAAGGGTGCTTTAGCGTACGAGGAAAGGCGGCATGAGAGATTGGAGCAGAACAAGAAGAAACTGGAGCAGCTCAATCTCACCAAGCTCTCTCAAGCGCTCCACTCCACCATTAGCCCCAAGCCCTCTCCTGTATTTCTCCTCTCTCTGTCCTCTATCCAACGATTTTTCTTGATCGTTTTCTTAATCCGAGTAATGGGTTTTTTTTGTTGTTTCTCTTTTGATACTTATTCACGATTGCCAACAGATGAAGAAGGTGAAGCCGAAGGTGGCTCGACAGCCTGTGGACCCTTCTACCATCCGACGGTCTAGTCGCGTCGCAGACAAGCCTCCCCCTAACTACAAGGAGGTTTGTTTTTTCCTCTATTTGAACTAATCATGAATGGTTGTAAAACAATTTAAAATGTGATTATAGTAGTACTTTTCTGGAGTATATGCTGATCTTGTGGATTAACAGAGTACTTGTCTGTTATTGTTGTCATCACTGTTCATTTATTTGATTTTTCAGTGTCATATTTGTAAGAGTGATTTATTTTTTTCCAAATTCGCTAAAAGGTTAGTGCTTAATGTGCTTTCATTGATGGAATCTACCATTTTCTTCCATGTTAAAAACTTGAAATTGGTCTTACTTGTAAGTGTTAAATAAATTATTTGATTTTCAGTGTCATTTGTAAGAGTGATTTGATATGTGGATTCTTCCGATTTCTACTTGTTCTGTCATAGATGTTACATTGATAAGTCTCCCTCCAACTACAAGGAGGCTAATTTTCCCGTCGTTCAATTAATCAGAAACAGCCACAAACAATGTTAAACACCATCCTTAGTATAAATTCTGGAATAGGTGCCAATTTTGTGGTTGAACGAGCCATTTGTCGCTCAAAGTTATCATTGGTATTAGTATAATGTATCTGATGTTTTGGTGCCATTTTGTAAGATTTATTTGCTTTTCCAGTTGTGCAACAAGAGAAGTGTCTTAAGACACTTTGATAGACGAAGTCTTCCATATTTTCCAGGATGCTCTGTTGTGAATTTGCAATCACTGTAGTAATGCTAGAGAGCTTGCATCATTAATGTATCTATTTGGTTCTTTGGCAGGTTCCAATTGAACCTTTGGGAAGGCCTAGACGGTTTGAGTTTTTAACCACAGCTTCCCTGAATTCTTAAATTCTGTGATTTACTAAGTAGTATTACATACTAATATAAACCTCATTTATTGATTGCTGATCCTATATTGCATTTGGATGCTCAGCTATCGCTATTCGCGAAGGGATTTGTCAAATAGAGTTTATGCATCAGACGAAGATAGAGAGTATGCTCAGGAGAGAGCAGAGGTGTTACAATCAGGTTTAGATTCTAAAATCCCAAGCTTTGTTAAGCCTATGCTTCAATCACATGTTACCGGTGGTTTTTGGCTGGTAAGTTTGAAAACCAGAAATATCTAATTGCAAGTAGTCCATGGTGATGTATCAATAATCGAGGAAAAGATTAACTTGGTTTAATCCTAACAGGGGCTTCCAGTCCAATTTTGCAAGACATACCTTCCAAAGCGTGATGAAACTGTTACCTTGGTTGATGAGCAAGAAGAGGAGTATCCCACCAAGTACCTCGCTGTGAAAACCGGGCTTAGTGGTGGATGGAGGGGTTTCTCCATTGAACATGAGTTGGTTGATGGGGATGCCCTGGTTTTCCAATTAATTGAGCCTACAAAGTTTAAGGTACATTTCTTTCAATCTTGGGGCTCATGTATGCGATGACTTGAATACATTGTAGCATGACAAAGTGACATCCAAGCAAGGCTCAAATGTTTAATAAAAAGTGAAATTTTCTAATGTTATGATATTGCATGTAAATCGCATGGACTTACGACAACATCATAGAAATTCCTATTGCTCATTACTCTTCTTTTTTGCCACAAGTTGGTAGGGTTGAAAGATGAACCAAACTATTCGATACTTGAATCGAGTTTGGCTTGGTAAGAGCTTGGTTTGGTAAGAGCTTATTTGAGCTTGGTTCACTAACAAGTTAAACCAAAACTTGAATAGCATTTCATGTTCAGTAACTTTCAATTTCGATAGAAAACTCATTGAGACTTGGTTCGGCAAATAAACAGGCCAAACTTAAACAAAATTTCAAGTTTGTTAAAAGAATCAAACAAGCTGGAATACTATTGTATTCGGTTTGATTAGACTCGTTTACACCCTTAATACATGAGGTGAAACTAGCAATCATGACCATGTTAAAAGTTTTTGTGTGTTTAGTTCTTACCAATTCCAGCTGAGATTCGTATGTCTTGTCCTGTATTCATGATTAACTGACTGGGCATGCAGGTCTACATTGTAAGGGTAAATCAAGCTGAAGACAGTAGCAACTGATGGAATTAGCAAATAGCATTTGCCTTTTGCTGCAGTTCCAAACTAATTCGGCAAGCAAGCAAAAGCTCCTTCCTGCCATGTTGTAGTTGGGAGGTTCATGCTATTTTTGCCAGTGATTGTGGTTTAACTCTTTACTCTATGTACATGAGCAGGCTAGTTTGACAATTAAATTGAAAATTATTTGGATGCTATAATATAACCACTAAAATCTCTTTTCTGTTTTCTTTTTAGATGAATGAATATGCTCACCATGTCACTCATTGTTAATTTCTCATATCCTAATTAAACTATTTTATTAGTGTTGCATAGAGGAAATAAAAAAAACATATAAGAAAAGAAAAGAAGGGAGACGTCACAATGAGGATTAATATCTGCACATGCACCCTTTTCTCCTCCTTTGTAGTTCTTGCTTTTCATTAACTGTGAGGTGTGTTACCTGGGGTTATAAATGAATTGAATCAAGTTGAATTTTGGCCTAATTGAGCTGAATTTTGATTTAATTTTGTTGAACTCGAGTTCGAGTTCAATTCAAATTCATGTCGAATCTAGCTCAAGTTCGAACTTAAAAAAATATTTTATTTTTTAAAAATGAATAAAATAGTAATTTTTAACAAATAATAAAATATTAGGAATATATATATAATTTCACTATTAAAATAAAAATAACACACACACACATATATATATAATCGAGTTAATTCGTGAGTTAAAGATCTGAATATCTTTGAACTTGAATTTGACTTGATTAGCTCGAAGTTGACTCAAGTTCGATATTGATCGAATTGACTTTTGACTCGATCTGCTCGCGAGCGGTTCGATTGCTGTGCAACTCTAGTCTTAACCTTCAGTGAAGTATCTTCCAAATACCCAAATCCAATACCTGTGTTGAACCGTGCCAAGCACTAATGGTGGCAATATTTGGTGTCGATTTGTTATTCCTTTGATACCAATTTTGTGACAAAAAATTGGCGAACCAAACGCAAATGTTTCTTTGAAGAATGGCTTTCGTTGAACACTATCTTCGTCTGGCATGTATTTGATTCGAGACTTTGTGAGGAGCGGGTCACAATGGCAGGCATGTTTGATTCTAGTTGGTCAGAATGGATCGAATTTGAGACGAAATCAGGTTTCGCACTTTGCACAATTGAAAAAAAAAATTTCTCACACCGCTCTTTACAACTCTTCCAAAAACAAAAACAAAAAAATTCTTGAGGTTTTGTACTAAGGAAAGCAAGAGGAGAACCAACTCCCTTTAGTGGAGCTGGCCTTTAGTGTGGGGTGGGAGGTCAAGGGTTCAACCCTTGCTCCCATCAAAAAGTTGTCACTTAATATGGCCTTACTCAAGATCCATGTGGGTGCTGTGCACCCGTATGGTCCGATGGTGGTTTAGTCCTCATCGGTTCCCCGTGACCCTGTTGGGTCCCTCCCCTAGTATAGGCTAGATTAGGCTTAGAAGTAGGTGTAGATGTAGATGATTAGGAGTAGGTGTAGATGTAGATGATGACAAGTGACAAAAATTGGATTTTCTAGGATCACGACCTCACGAATTGAATTCTGTCCAGTTTAAACCGATTAGTGTAAATTTCATAATTTTTTATGCAAGTAAACTTCAAACACGTGAAAAGAGTGTGTAATTTCATGTTGGAATTCAAGAGGCAGCTGAATTAATGTGCTTTGTCCTCTCTAATATAAATTGGATTTGGTAGGGCAAACACAAGAATTAAAGACGTAAGGGGCAAAATTTAGAGATGTATAATATTTGGGAGGGCAGAGTTCTTCGTTTGGAAGAAAAATGAGTGGGTCAAAATCCAATTTTGTTAAAGTGATAACATACTATTTACCACTGGCAACTACTGAAGACAAGTCAAAATCTTCGTGGACAATTGAGTTGATTTTAAGTCAAATAAATAGCATTTGGACTGTAATATTGAATCACTTTGTTGGCTTCTAAATCGCCTGAGTCAGATTAGTCTTCACTGTTAGATAAAGCAATGTTACAGATTAATAGAGGTGTCAAAATTAGTGATTTGGGCGGGTTTGAGTTGGTTAAAATGAGTAATGGATATAAGCGAGTCAATCTATTTATACCCATTTAATTAGATGGGTATAAATGAGTAAGTCAAAAAATAAATTGGATAACCCAATTACCCATTTATAACTCATTTATTTTAACGTTTTGTAAACTCATTTAAATTCATTTTTGCAAACTAAATTATCAATTTATATCACCCTTTGCACCCATAATTAGCTTTAAATATGTACTTATAATGTTCAATAAGTCTAATTACCATTTTTTCTATTCATATTCTATGTCGCAAAATTACATACTATTTAATAATTGAATAATAAGAATATAAAAATTTGAACTAAGTACTATAAAAGTTAACATAAAAACTTAATCCAAAAATTTTGAGCCCTTAGAATTTTTGTTTTGTGTGTAAATTTAAAATTTCATTTTGGAAAGGTAGGAAAAGAGGCTAAAATTTTTCATAAATTGGTAATACTAAAAAATGAGCAAGTTAACAAACTAAGAGAAAATAAAATGATAAGATAAAACCAACAAATAATAATAATAATAAATAATAAATAATGAAACAAAAGTATTTAACATCATGACAAAATGAAGAATCTGAAAAAAAAAAAAAAGGGTAGGGGAAGAGAGGACTCTATGAGGAATACAATTTTAAATGTGTTAATTGGATTTGATAGGTTACCCAATAATACTCATTTATTAAATGGATATTATTGGGTAACCCATTTATATCCATATGTAAAAACTTAATATACCCATATGGCCATATCCATATATTCATGGATGAATATGGGTAAATTTAATTAAATGAACTTGTTTGCCGCTTATACCGATTAAATATCTAGCTGATGGCAAAACTACCAACTACCAATGCATAGTAAATAAATGGCCAGTAAATGTTCTACTAGGGACTGTGGAGTTGGGGGGCTTGGACTCAAATTTGGGAGTTTGTTATTTTTCTGTGCTAATGTAAACTTGAATATTCAACATGAAATCCAGAAGAAAGCAGGCATGACAATTTGAATCAAAATCTAAGAGATGCAGCATGGTGGCTTCTACCACAACATAACCACATCTTAGTCTAACTCTGCCTTCCTCCTAAAGCTCGGCAATTTCGCACGTTTGTCCTGTTATTGCACTTTTTTATATTATGTGGTGTCCGTTTATATAATTTTATTGCACTCATAAATTTTATTTGTATACATCATATCACTATATCAAATACACCCGTCTCCATATGTGTACACTTACATTGTACATGAAGTACACCAACTGCACCTAACCGGATCTAAGTCATTAGTACCTACCCCATTCCCCATCTTACTATCTCAGTATTGTATGCATTTTTATAGTGCTACTCGGTCAATTCTAAAATGTATTGCATTTATTCATTCATAACCAAATCGAATATATATATATATATATATATATATATTTTGTCGTAACAATAATATTTTTATAATCTAATCTATCCTAATCTAGAGGGAGGGGGAGTCGACGGAAGTTAAATCACTATCGAAAAAAGCCACCGAGACAGTCACATATAATGACAAATTATCGAAAAAAGCCACCGAGACAGTCACATATAATGACAAATTAACGAAAAGTAAGGTTGAGACAAAGTCGACCCTTAACTTCTCACGCCACCGAGACTTGAGTTCTTGAGTTCTCGGTGGTGAGGGCTGGTGGCTGTAACCATATAGTATATGCTCTTTGAATAAAAGGGATAGAAGCAGCTGACAGCCTGATAGTCTTCGGAATCAGCATTACCAGCATGCATGTAAGGGGGACTTTAAATTTCTTTTCTGTCGAGAAAAATCACACTTTTCGAGAAAGAATATTTATCTGAGAATTTATTCCTTTGACATCAATTTGTGACAATGTTGGCAAGCCAATTTCCCAAAGATAAAAATCCAATCCACTTCGGTATTATTAAAGCTAATCCCTGAATACGTGATTTCATGAATGAAAATGTGTTTCTGAGGAATGGCTTCGGTTGAACTTCAAATGTTTCAGAAGGGTCATTCGATTGAAGAAACTCAGATAGTGCCTCTGGCAATTCAGTGGCTGCTACTTGTTGAAAGATTCTGAAAGGGGATTCTGCCAATTCAGATATCGGGGCAGCTGGCAATTGATCAAATGGGAACGGGACTTCGGGTGGAAGATGCTCAGATGGGGATTCTGACAGTTCTATCAGGAACGGTGGTGGATGAAACTCGTTTATGGATTCTGTCCATTCGGATGGTGCAGATTCCCTCTCCATGCAATGCAATATCTGAAACAAATTTAAAAAAAATATATGTGAATCAGTAATATTCTGTGGATGTTAGATGAAGAACTCAACTGACAACCTGTAGTAAGGAGTTCAGGAATTAAAAAATCTTGTCATCAACTTCCTGGAAAGTGGAAAGTAACAGTGAGTTGTTCAATTTGTTGAATACCTCAGAAATCACACAATGAGTATGACCGACAAAATGGCAGTCTTTGCAGTAATACGTAGGATCATCGAGGTCTCTTAGTTTCTCACAAGCATTGCAAATTTGCAATAGAACTCCTCATCACTATCTTCATCTGGAATGTCTTTGGTCCGAGATTTTATGAGCACGAGTGGATCACAATGGCAATCATGTTTGATTCTAGTCGGTAAGAATGGATAACAGTTGAGATGAATTCCAAATTCGCACTGTACACAATGAAAGTAATTCTTCTCACACATCTCTATGCAAGTCTTGCAGGAAATGAAGGAAAGGTCTTGAGGTTATCGTAGCAAGTAAAATTTGCATTCTTGGCAGGCATAGTAGAAAAAATAATCAATTGTTGCTAAACATGCGCGACACCTTAGATCACGTTGACAATAAAAACTTCGACCGACTGATTGGGTATTTTCAATTAGTTTCAGATGATGTAATGGGTGAAAAGAGTGGGTAATCTCCTGCGGGAGTTCAGTACAAGATTTGTCTAGCAAAATACCACATTGCGGGCAAACAAAGATGAAATTCGAATCCGATATGGATGATCCACATCCAGAGCAATAAAATTTAGATTTCTTTATGTCATCACATTGAATCAGGGGATGACAGTGGGATGAGTGGCTGTGATCATCAGATTCAGAGTTTCTGGTGGTGGGAAGTAAAGTAGCACAATCAAGGTCTAAAGAAAGTTGACACCGTGAACAGTGGAATACTGCAGTACGAGTCCTACAACAGGCATTGCATTTGAATTCTTTTCGAAGAATCACCAAAGGATGCTCCATGTGAAATGCATGTATGATTTCAGGTGGAAGAGCACATGATTCGTGCAACAAATTTTTGCAATGAAGACAAACACATATCTTTTGCATCGGAGAGAAAAGACTATGGCAAAAAGAACAGGGAAGTTTAAAGTCATCATCAACATAGCTGGTGTTAACTTTGTTACAAACAAACAAGGGATGGTGATGGCTGTTTTGGGCTGTTTGAGCTTCATATTTGTTGCTCGGTTTCAGCTGAATGCACGAGAAGCCGAGGGTGAACTTACAATGAGAGCAATGGTAGATATAACTTGAAGTAGTATCAATACCACAAGCATAGCACTGAAGTTTCCAATCATCATCATCAGAAGGTTCTTGTACAGCTGCTACTTCTTGGAGACAAAGAACATGCTGCGGATGAAAGGGATGGCTTAATTCTTGCGGTAATTCGGCACAAGATTTATGGACGAAGAATCCACACTCTTTACAACCATATATTGGAGAAATTTCCCTTCCAGAGATCTTGTGAACTTTTGAAACTGTGTCTACTTTCCTGCACAAGTGACAGGCAGTTGAACTCCATGGACTCTTTTTGTACTGATAATAATCTACACTTTTGTACAGCTTGAGCTGGTGATGGTGGCTAAAATGATTTATCAGTTTTTTTTCAACCATATTTTGTTCAGGATTTTAGGCAATGGTCATCAGGTTGTGTAAGTTTAGGCAAATATATGATGAAATTCTGAGCTCAGAAGGTTGTACTAGTATGCTATCTACATAAAGCAAGGAGTGAGCCCACAGGAATTAGATCAATATGTTGATTGGAAAAGCAGTCAAGTTATACCCTTTATCAAATTGTGTAGATATTTTTGTATATCAAATTGGCTGATGGTCCATATTTATATATCACTTTGTGTGAATTTTTGAGCATGCAAAATAATGACTTTAGATCATAGCAAAGACTAATGTGTACATTGATTGTGCAGATTGCACCTATTACCAATCAAAGTATCCCTTGCTTCTGAGTTTTGCATTCTTATTTCAACCACACTTGGAATCATGGTTCGAAGACCCGGCCGAGACCGAGACGACTCGGCTGATGTGGAACAGTCCAAGCTACGACCGCCACCTCGACCGCGACTTTGAACCATGCTTGGAATGTGATTTTGTTTAGTTTAGCTTCAAGTTGGATATGATGCAGTCCACATTGAAATCATCTTTAAACAAGGGAAACTTGAATGATTCTCCTATTTGAACATCATTCCTGGCAGAATTGCTTCTTCCCTTGTACTTCTATTTCAAAAAAGTGCTTAATATTTTAACGTATAAACTTTTGCATAGTTTCTTTTTAAGTTCTTTTCAATCTTTTCCTTATTTGCAAGCTTCTTACTTGTATTTTTGTTTATCCTCTCTAATTCATTTTTATTTGAAAATTTACCTTGTAAGTAATTGAGGTAGATAGATACAAGTCACTTCCATTCTATACAAGAAATCCTCGGGATTATTTCCAATTTGCAGCATAAATGCTTTCATCTATTTTTCACATAGCACCCTTACCTTTTATTTTGAACAATTTGTACAAAAATGTATGAAAATATTGCAAAATTACCCCAATTGTTCACCCTATTAATATAAGTAGAAGGAATATATGATTTCACTTATTTTCTTGATTGGAAGCTATGTTACTTGGACTCGGCAACCGAATTCTGTCAACATATCTACTCCCGTATGGAATGAAGAGTTAGACATGGATATGACAGGGTAAAGTGAAAGAATCCGAGTAATGTAGACTATGGTCAATTTTTACAGTTGAGAAAGAAAGTTGCATGATTTAGACATGATCATTGTTCATATACGTTCATTATTAGTTTTTTTTTTTTTAAAAAAAAAAATACCAATGTGACGTGAGAATTGTGAAAACTTACCCGGGAGTAGTCCAATTGCTCGAAGGGAAAAAGCTAAATATACGCTTCTCCAATCTAAATTTACACCTTGGACAAGATTTATGGTAATTAGGGTAAGACCCTAATAATAAAAAAAAAAATGACCACAGAAATAATAATGAAAATTAGCAAAGCACCGGAAGAGGAAAAAATTTACCCCTCGTTCAAGATTTACTGTTATTAGGATATGACCCTAATAATGAAAAAATGACCACAAAAATAATAATGAAAATTAACAAAGTACAAGAAAAGGAAAGCAAAATTCACTGGTACATAGAAGAGTACAAAATTTAATCGTACCAAAAAAAAAAGAATACAAAATTTAGGAGAAAACTCCCAAAACCAAAGGAGACAGATACTACGCAAATGTAGAAAGCTAAAATAACGTAGAAAATGTTTCACTGACCCAACTTTTTTTTTCCCTTTTTGGGTGCTTCGCATGCATCCCAATCCTCAATGAAGCAGCAATTTCAGTAAATTATGAAACCAAATTGCAGCTAGAATTTCGAGGATGAAGATCTGCTGCCAAACAATCAGTTCATTCAAATCATGCAAGAGATATTTCTTTTTTCCCACAACGATAACATTTATATAATCTAATTCATTCTATTCTAAAGGGAGGGGAGCATGCAAGAGGTCATTTTTTTTTTCTGATAACAATAACATTTGTATAATTTAATCTATTCTATTCTAGAGAAAGAGAAGCCTAAAAAGGTTGTGTTTCTAGAGGGAGGAGAGCCTAAATAAACTGTATCAAAAGTTAACAGGTATACAGATCTGACTAGAGTAAAGAAGTACTCTAGTACATCTTTTGAATTTTTTTCACTACAGGTGAAATTCAAACCCCTTACATACTGCTAAAAGATAGACTAAATTCCTTTTTAGTGACCATTGAACCAAAATTCAGTAGTTGCAAGAGATCATGCTTTACGGCGACTGGTGTGGAGGATGGGCGTTCCCTCAATTCCACCACTCACAAAAAATCACCACATTGGCTTTGCGGCCAACGTACACAATTTTTTTTTTTTTGCCATTTTTCTCTAGCAAGAAAAGAGTCAGATTTGAAACATGTTCCATCATATATTCTTAGAATTAGATAAAAACAAGTTACTTTGTAACCAGCAGCAAAACTACCAATTAATGCATAGTTCTTAGCCAATAAATGATATTCTAGGGACTTCAACTTCGGAAGGATTTGGGCTTTTGTGAAACGATGGCGTTTATAGAGAACAATGTCGTTAATTGATGCACGTGCAATCATAGCCGTTCATTGTATTATTCATTAAAAAAAAAAAAATTAAAAGATGCAAAACCATTCAGGCCGCAGCATAAAATAACTATGCTCCACAATAATTAAAAAGGGCTACTCCATTCATCAGGGAAAGGTCAAAAGGTAACCCAAGCCACAAACCACAAAGATACAAACCCAACACCCTGGGTAAGAAGATACAAACCCAATCCCCCAGGAAAGGGGCTTCTTCAGAGAGAGATGAGAGAGGTCTTGAGAAAGAAGCAAGCATCTTCTTGCCTACAGCTAAGTTACATTTCCAATCTCCATGATCAGCTCTTATGGTATCTAATGATATATCATCTCAACAAAATATAACAACTTTTCCAAGATGAATCATATCATTTGTGTGCTATATGAAGTATGGAGAAAATCTAGCTAGATAAATCAGCAAAACCTCAAAGTAGCTTCTAGTTCCTTCTCATCAGCACAATTATATCCCAGTTGGTAAGCCCGAGCTGAAACGCAACACATTTATGTCAGCAACAATTAGTATTGGACATTTTACGGATGAGAAAATACAATCATAAGGAAAAAAAAAAAAAAAAGAATCGCACCAAATCGCCCAGACCCCCAAAATGGCTCTGCTTCATCTGTCACACCACCTTGTTGCAGTTCCTATAAATTAAGCAGAAAAAACAAAAAGAAAAGTAAAATAAGCATCACCTGGGAAGATAATAAACTAGAAATCCATCTACCAGAGACACCATCTTAGCAACTGAGGGAGACAATCTACAGCTACCAAAATGATCTACATGTGCCAATATCAATTATTCAAAACAACTACAACAAAAAAACTACTACTATGTGTCTTTGTGAAACATTACAATGCCCCAGTGATGCAATATCCGAAACTGGGGGGGTGGGGGGGTCTACCCCCAGTTTGACTTTGTCACAACCTTTTTCTTACCACTTTACACCCTTGTTACTAGTTAGACAAATTGCCGCCCCACCCCCAAACCAACCCCACCCCACCCAAAACAAAAAAACAACAAAAAAATTACTTGGCATTTTGAATTCACAGACTACTTAACTGCATGACCTTCTCAAACAGTGGGTACTCAAAGCAGAAAATGAGATACAAACACTCAATTGAGGGCTATTTTTAGTAGGCCTCCGGAATAATGTTTCACCTAATTCAGTCATGTTTCTTTTCTTTTATAAGCTAGGAAGGAGAAGAGGGGACGGGACCTGGGGAGGAAAGGACTTGGCTTACTTAGCCTAGCCAATGGCATTCTTGTTGCAACGATTAACTTGTAGAAGAAAAACTTAAAGGTAAATCATTGATCATTTGGTTTAGATGTTAGCGTGACATCTTTTTTAAGTCATGCATTTGAGGAAAGTGAAGCAAATAACTGCAAGCAGTAAAAGTTAGAAAATAAAACTAAAAACGAAACAAAAGGAAAATTGCTTACAGCATCTGGTTCCATTTCAGATGGAGAGAGTAATCTGTCAAAACATCGGCCAGAAATGGTACAAACAAGAAGCTCATTTGCAGGATCAGCAACAACTTCTTTGCAAGTATCGTCACACACTGCATAATCGCATAAAAATCTTAAAGAACTAATTGGCTCCCTGATTATTCCAAATCCAAGAATCACATAAGTAGAACTCTTTAATAGATTTGCCAACTTACCATGTACATTTCCAGTCTTCTCACAAACAAAAACATCTCCAATTTGATAATAGGTACATGTTTCCCCAGAGCAAGCATGATTTACAACCACCTTATCAGTCAGGCCTCTACTACTCTTCCATGTAGAAACTTGATCAGTGACAGTCTTGTCAATAATTATCTGATCATCAAGCACCTATAGATCAAACACCATATAGTAGTTGAAATTATTGCGTCTGTTTAGAAACAACTCAAGCAGCCCAAATTGAAAATCAAGTACCAAGGATATCATTTAGTCAAGATCATACCATGCTGAACAAAGCCCCCTCTCAAAAACAAAGTCATGTAAGCAAAAATATTCAATGCCGTTTAGAGGAGAACCACATAGAAGTAGATTTGTCTGGAAGAAAAGCTAGACCAAATAGGCGAAACTATAATACTAGGAACAATGTCTAAGATTCTCTAGATTAACAAGGTATTCAAGGAAGAAAGTTTGTCTTTGCATAAATGCAAAGCTCAATTTTTTTCCGTCTTTCAATATTTTTCTCCTCTATTTTCAGTTGAAAAAATAAATGTAGTCCAATATAGAAGATTCTCTTCAGTCATAAAAATAAATGTACTCCAATATAGAATATTCTCTTTTATATTTTAATTTTTTAAATTGTAGGATACGGGCAACAGGATCATTAGCTTAAGACTTCTAAGGTATTGCAGATACCATCATGCTGAAATATATTAGAAATGCATCTATCCAGCAAAAGGGTAAATCCTTCTAGAGAAACAACCATAGCTTCAACTTCTTAACAATAAAATTCTTATTCAAATAAGAAAATAAACAAACAAAAAGAAAGAACACACGGAGAGACGTAGCGTACAAATTTGTTCATCAAATCAGTTCAACTATCTCCTGTCCAAGCCAACGATTCAAGGAGAGTAATCCCTTTATACCTGAGAAGGAAGAGGTGCTTGGCTTCTTTTCGCTGCCTGCATTTGTATGTAATACTCTTTAAATTCAGATGGGCAGTTCCTAACTAACTCTACCATGTCCTCTTCATCTCTCTGGAAAAACACAAAAAAAAAAAATAGATAAAATAAAAGTTCACATTTAAGATGCTTTTGTTCATCTAATCATTTATAGTTTTGTAAAGAAGTGTAACAATGCCTATCATGTTATGCATCCTGCAGCTACAAATAAATGCTATTGCAAACACACTATCAAAGTACTTTAAGCGAACTATCACCTATAGCAAATTCTTCAGTATAACTATTCCTTTTAAAGCAATGACCTAACATTTTAGACCAAACAGCAAATAGCCTCCCACTAACCAATATAATGAGGTAGCCTTGACAAGCTCATATAGAACAACAGAAAATTTGATTTTGTGTCAGAACACACCTGAATGTAAAGCTTTTTCCAGGCAAATTCTCGCAACTTCTTGGGTGGCAAAAGACCCCACCGCATCCAATACCTACAAAAATCCATGTACAATCAATCAAGCATTAACTTCTCTTGCAAACAGATATACATGTGAATAAAATTATAGCTAGTCCTGACTATTATAAGCTCATATCAAACTCATAAACACACATAGAAATAAGGCTGTTAAATCTCAACCAAACAGAAAGAATCTGCAGAAGTTTAGCCAAACCAACCAATAATCACACTCCACATACAGAATGGAAGTACTCACAGGCGGCGCCACAAGGACTCATCAGAAGCAGCAAGATTGAGGAATCTACACACCAAAGAACATGCAACAAGATCCTGCATCCAATTGCCACAAAAAAAATAACTTCCTTATTGAGCAAGGAAAAGAAATATAAGATAGAACAGGTGCACATACTACAAGTACCTCGGAGGAGAGAAACTTAAGAATGTGACGGAACAACTCAGGAGGAACTTTACTCAAATCCCCTGTCTCCACCCTCCAAGGCACCGGTCTGCTCTCACTACTACTTCCACTATTATTGACATCTGTAGCAGTTCCAATCTTCTTAGAACGCAACGATGCAGCTACCAATTCATTTGCTGACAAAAATTGGCATGATGACAATATCATGGACTGTCCCTCATTATGATTATCAACTTCCTCTATTCTCCTTTTCTTTACTTCTCTTTCTTCTCCCTCCTTTTCGTCATCCTCACAACTAATACCACCCTCCTCAATGAGCATTTTGTTTACTTGCTTCTCCTCCTCCTCCTCATTCTCCTCCTCCTCCTTCCTCATCTCCACCTCTTCACTAATGTCATCCTCCTCAATTAGCTTTCTTATCGCATCACTCTCCTCTTCTACCTCATCACTATAGTCATCCTCCACAACCAGCATTCTCTTTACAACTCCATCATCATCCTCTTCCTCAAGCTTCTCTTCCCTCTTTTCATCCTCCTGAAAATAGATCAATGAGTCAACCATGACGAATACCCATGTAACCTCACACTTAACACGCACAAGGATGCATGTCTTGTTATTAGAAGTCCAAAATCATAGACTTTAACCGCATAAATTTTCACTTTAATCACACAAATCTTCACTCAGTCGAAAAAAATATAACATTTACTCTTCAAAGTTAACAGTAGCAAGAGAAAATCGATCAAAAACATGATGCATATCATATTGCTTCACTAAGCTACTATAAAGACTAAAAAGTCTATTGCTTTACGTGACACAACGAAATAACACCGAAATTAACAATTATGACACAAGCTTCAACTTCTCTTTTTTTTTTTTTTCTATAACTTCAAGAACATATACTAACCTTTTTTTTTCCTGCAGGCAAATGATAAAAATGCAATTTTGTTAAACTTTTTATTGTTCTAAAATCTAATATTGAAAAAATTGATTTTTCCAACAAAAAAAAAAGAAGTAAAAAAAATTTGCAAATAAGCTTCACTATTTTCAGACATTGTAGCCGCTGCAGAGGGCAAAACCTCAAAATTCATTTTGAAAGTGAAATTTTTTTTAAAAAAATTGTCAAATAAAAGGAAGCAGGCTCGCCAAACAAAATTCCCGAATCAGAAAATTGCAATCCTTTAGCAATAATCTTATCCGATCGATAGGAAAATTAAGCTGACATATTCTCCATCCGTACCTTCAATACAGCAAAAATACCAAACAAGCCCTAATTAACTAATTCTATAATTATCTTAAAATTCGAAAATAACATCACTTTCATAAACTTAAGAAATTTCACACCAATATAAGCATAAATTTAACTACCTGATCGGAGAATTCGGAGAGGACTTCCGATTCGAGGAAGCGAGCAAGGCTTTCATCTTCGTCGTCTAAAGGAGCCATGCACGTAATATAAATTTGATTAAAAAACGAATAAAATATTTGTGATGTAGATACTTATACGGGAAAATGATCGGAGAATTGTCCCCGGCGACCGGAGATCAGCATCGGAAAATCCGGGCCTTCGGATGGAAAATTTTTAGGAAAAAGAAGGAAAGAGAAGATAGACAGGAGATGCGAGATTGTAGGCCACGTGTTTGGCGGGTCGCGTGAGATTGCATTCGGGTCGGATAAAAGATCCGAAATTGTGGGGTCCCTTAAGGTTCTTTTCCTTTTTGTGGGGTCCGGTCGGTCCGGAGATATTTTTCCCCATTTATTTTCCAGAATAATAGGAGGAAAAATACCAATGGTGATATTGATAATTACTTCTTAATTCAAAAAATGATTGTTATTGTCCATAAAAAAAATCTTACAAATTTCAATGAGAGGACTTTGGCTTTTGTTACAATAATTTTAGTGCAAAATTTTTTAGAGTTTTTCCTTCATTAAAAAAATTTCTAAAGTTTTTCTTCTTTAAAATTCTAGAGTTTTTATGCAATGAAATAAATGTTCTTATATATTGGTTGTATAGAATATCAGAAAGTGAAATAAATATAAAGTTAAATAAAAGATGGAATATTTCTTTTTTGTGGAAAACGATGCCAATAGTCTCCCACATTTTGATATATGTTGTAAAACTAATAAAATAAACTATTATAATAGGAATTGAAATATTAGAGAAATGAGTAGAGAAAGAGAGAATAATATTCTTATATTCCAACTAATACAAAAAATCATCCAAAGGATGTCAATGTACCTCTATATATAGGTACTACAAGATTAAAGGAACATCAATCCTATTAAACACCCACTATTACAAGAATATGAAGAAACTTATGAAATGGTTTCTCCACTACATGAGTAGATTTATGGATTGTAACTTCTATACATAATATAGCCATAAATCATGAATTAATTCTCTTGATAATACAAAGGGACATCCACACTTTAAATTGTTTCATAACATTTCCCCTTGGATGTCCATTACACAAAGAACATGTCTCGTTAAAACCTTACTAAGGGAAAACCCATCGGGACAAAAATCCTAGTGAAGGAAAAAGAGTACACTATTCATGTATATTAATTTCTCCCCTTGATACAAATATCATTTGAGATCTTTTAATCGTCGCATACCAATATTCTTCGCCAATTGCACTGAGATATGGTACTTCAGGACCAAGTATCTCTTCATCTTGCTCTCGTGGTCTAAAAGAATTCTTATTAAGATCTAATGATCTAACGACCATTGGAGTACTTAATGTATGTGCCTTATCCATATAAAATCGCTTTAATACCTTCCGGATATATGCAGTTTAGTGGACAAAAATTTCACTTTTCAAATGCTCAATTTGTAAACCAAAGTAGAATTTTGTTTTTCCAAAATTCTTGATCTCAAAATCTTTTTTCAAATATTCAACATTATTTTGAATCTCTTCAGGAGTTCCAATCAGATTTAGATCATCAACATATACAGCAATTATCATAAATTTTGATCCATTTTTCTTGATAAAAACACATGGACATATTGGATCATTGGTATAACCTTTTTTAGTTAGACATTCATTGAGGCAGTTATACCACATACGTCCAAATTGTTTTGAATCCATACAAAGATCTTTGTAATTTAATAAAATAAATATCTTTAGAATTTGATTTGCATGCTTCAGGCATGTTGAATTTTTCGAGAATTCTCATATAAATATCATTTTCAAGATTTTCAAATAAATATGCATTAACGACAGCCATTAGATGCATATCTAATTTTTCATGTATTGCAAAACTCACAAGATATCTAAATGTCATAGCATTCATTACAGGTTAATACGTTTCATCATAATCAAATACAAGCCTTTGTGAAAATTCTTGAGCTACTGGTTTTACACCTTCAGGTGTTTGGATTACAAGTCCAAAAACTTTTCTTTTAACCAATAAATCCAATCAGATTGGATCGCATCTTTCCACTTTGGCCAATCATTTCTATTCCGACATTCATCAACCGATCTAGATTCATGATCCTTATCAACTTCTATAATATCATGTGCTACATTTCATTAGACTCCAATTAAATTTTCTATGATTTCATTCTCTTCAGGAATTGGCTCTTCAGGAGCAACCTCTTCAAGAGGTTAAATTTTGTCATGATATTTATTTAATCTCCAGAGATATTTGAAATCAATTTATGCCTTATTTAGATAGGCCGACCTTAATTTATTTGTAGCACTTGAACATGTCCTTTAGGGACATCAATCTTAGCCAGAGTATTTCCTGTAGGAATAGTTGATTTAATGACTCTTCTGGAATCGATAAATATAATTTTCTACAAATGAAGAATTTCTTGAACTTTTAGTTCACATTATTTTGTATGAGGATCGAAAAAATCCAATTTTTCAGATGATTTCCTTTCGGTTGATTTTTTCCTCCCCCTAATGTCAGGAATCGTAACTTATCAGAATAAATAAATAATTCAATAGATCACCTATCAATATTTTACGATATTTAATCATAAAAGATGATTCATACCCAACATAAATTTTAAATTTCTTTCGGAGTCATATATAGTATAAAGGGGGTATGTATAAATACTCGTCGGCTCTCAAATATTTTCACTTTTGCCAAATCATATGTCTATTGGGATCAGTAAACTTCTGGTTTACTGCAGGTGATGATTATAAATCAAATGAGAATGAAGACAACTATATCGATAACCATTTCTCTCTTGAATGATTATTATGATATAATTAACCTTTATCTCACTTGATTTCTAAACATGATCTTTATTATTGTATCATTTAATGTCTTAATTTGATATCCATTTCGACGGATATTCAAATTCAATAAATTCTTCGAGACATGATGAAAAGTAATGCTTTATTTATCATAAACTTTTTCTCCTACAGGAAGAAATATAGTAGTGGCTCTTCTGGAGTTTTCAATCACTTAAGTACTACCACTGATTGTGTTTGTCTCTCTTATTGGAATATAGTGTATATAGTAGCACTTATTAATGAGACACATATCATTGTCACCATAATTCTTATGGGACAAATATCATCACTATAATCCTTTGACCCCACATATTTAACATCTATTTCTTCTTCAGGAAAAAAAGTCAATTACTATCATAAATTAAATTAATCATCATACACCTTCAGGGCGTTTAAAGAAATTTGCTATGTGAAAATGCTATTATAATTTTGATTCGTCAAATGTACTTCGGGACATTTATCTTTAGGATCCTTATTTTCTTATCCTTATCATTATTATCCCACTTCAAGTGGTAACTTTTTCTCTTGTCATGGTAAAATACATTTTTACCAAAATCATAGTCATGGCATCAACCATAACTAGTAAATTGAAATTTAGTCACATTCACTTCAGGGAATGGACTAGAATTAGCATGCAATAAGTACATAATACTTCTCAAATTTTCTCTCAATATTGCTACTACAGGAGCATATTTGAGAAATCAATTGTGAAAAATATCATTTTCAATATATCTTATGAGTAAAATTTTTTTCGACACAATTTCAACTGAGAAGTAATTACGAAAATTGCAGAATTATGTTCTTGTAGCCATAGGTAAATTTATCATACCAGGCTTTTGAAATAATGACCATCTTCTGGTGGCCAAATCTTTTTGTTAAAGAACGACCATCTTAAGGTGGTCGAATCTTTTTCTTTAAGTATTTCAATGGACAAGTGGATCTTCAAACATAATTGATTTTTTATAATATCATCTCCAAAACTCAATGCATCAGAATATAAGTATTTATAATAAATAATTCTAAAGATAAATAAGTAGAATTAAAAGGAGAAATGTTACCTCAAAGACGTAAAATAGTATATGTTTAGTGGTTGCTCGGCAATAGGCACTTGTATTTTTCGATCATTCAAATGTTAGTCATAAGAAATTGAAATAAATTTATGTGTCAAAAATTTTCCTCAATAAGTAGACAGAAGTTGCACAAAAAATATGGGCAGAATCTCTTGTTTCACTTTTACTCAAGGTAGAGGCTCCGTTTTTACCTTTTACTCAAAAGTAGAGACTCGTGCTGATAACGTGTTGTAAAACTAATAAAATAAACTATTATAATAAGAATTGAAATATTAGATAAATGAGTAGAGAAATGGAGAATAATATTCTTATATTCCAACTAATACAAAAAGTCATCCAAAGGATGTCAATGTACCTTTATATATAGGTACTACAAAATTAAAGGAACATCAATCCTATTAAACACCCACTGTAGACACCAAAAATTTAAATTATTTTTATTTTTATTTCATTTGAATTTTAGTGATAATTATTGTCTGTTTTTATTTGTTAATCTCATGATTTTGGTTTTTAGACATTTCTAGCATTTTAGATTATTATTATTATCATTATTATTTTTTATTTTTTATTTTTTTATTTTTTTATATTTTATTGTACTCTTTTAGTCGTTTAATTTTATTTTAAGGCTTTTGGCATAAAATTTGTTGGAAAAGAAAATCAATCACAAAAATTTTAGCATTTTATTTTTATCTTTCATTCCTAGTTTTGCTCATATCATTTATGTTATTTTTTATTAGGTAATTGAAAAAGGGGCTGCGCATGCAAAAGAATTACAGAGGACATATCATATTTTCCACGGGGGATTTTTCTGTTTCTTTCCTTCTCAATGGTCATCGGATGGCCCTAGGATGCCCAGCAAACCTCCACTCTCATCCTCACCTTTGAGGTGAGGGTTTGAGAGTGTGTGTTTGGTATAAATAGAACAAAAAACGCAGCTTTTGGGGGAAGAGGAAGGAATGGCGGCTGAGTGAGAGTAGGGAGTAAAAATCTGAAAGCCTGAGAAACAGCGGAAAGGAGAAAACTTTGCAGGTCTCCATCAGTAGCTTGAATCCGTTCATCTTACCAAGAGGTAATTTTTGAACTTTCTTCCGTTCTTTTGCTTTCTGCACGTCGTGTTCTTCTTTGGTTGTTTAGTTCCACTTCCCTGTTATAGCCTTGACGTTGGAAATGGTAGAAAGTGATGTGCTGGTTCGAAAGATTACGTCTTTGGTTGAATTTTGTTAGTCGTGTGTGCCCAGAATGTCATGGTTGTGAAGTTACAGAACATTATCCTAGATTTTGCATGATCTTGTTTGGGGTTTTAACGTATGAATGGTGAATTGCAAAGAAGAGATCAGAAATTATGTAGGATCTTCATGAACGAATTTGGTTTTCGTTAGCCTTTCTGCAACTCAGTTTTTCTGTTTCGTTTATGTGTTCAGCATCGAATTCTGATGAGGTGTTTTAGGAGTCTTTCTACAGATTTTTCCTTGATAAGTCTATGAGGTTTGCTTGAATCATAGTGTGGTTATGTTTGTGTTTGAAAGTTTGCCGCAACAGGTTTTGAAATTCTGGTTCGGTTACAGCAGTTTAAAAGAAATCAATCTTTTGGGTTGTTAAAAGTTTTCCAAAATGGCTTAAGCTACCTCTTGGGTTTGTTTGTTGCTCCATGGCATCACATGTGTATGTTTGCTGTCGTTTCGAGTAGCAAGGTGCGGTATACCATTAGACGGCAACAAGTAGCTAATACCCGCGGCAGCCATGATTTTCTTTGCTGCATATTTTGTCCAGTTTGTTTTGATTGGATTTCATGGGATAGATACTTGTGTTAAGTAATCTTAACAAGAATAATTCGAAATCTGTGCATTAGGTTCCGGTTGTTAAATTGGTAGATTTGGTTTGATTTACTTCGCACCTCACATCTAGGCAAATAACCAAAGATTGTTGCAACCTCATACTGCTAAGAAAAGCTGCGTTTCTGATATCCTTCATGTCGCTACAGTCCACAAAATGGGATTAGTTATCCAGTTTACCAATTAACCTTTGTGCCTAGTTGATCAATGGCGAGACTAATGCAATGTTTCTGCATTTAATCTACACGAACTCATAGCTGCAAAAAAAAAAAAAAATTCCGCGGCAAAAACAAAAGAAATTGCATTTTCTGTTCTGTTTCTTTTCCGTGGCTGTTCATCGACCCTTACACTTAAGTTGCATGCTAAGTATGGTTTGAAGGGAAAGAAAAGGAAGGTTTTGGTGATGAGTTTGTACGTTTGGGGTCTACAATACTTGAACTACTGATCAAACACCTTGCTAGAAAATGAACAAATCTGGTTGCCGAATGCTTGCTGCAATTTTTTCTCCAGCATTTGTGTGATCCTCCTTCTATGTTTTGGTTTGTTGGGATGTTGGAATCGTGTGTCACGTTGCTTAGATCATGGAGCTGCGTTTTTCCCTTCTCATTATCCCAAGTCCACACGAGTCCACACTAGTTCATTCTCCTTTCTCCTTCGCATGATTACGTCTAAGCTGATTGAAAATGCAGCAAGTTGTTGCAGCAGTTTCATCCGTAAGCCTGCATAAAATTTTTAAGAGCTTGCATGGTTTCTTTTTATGCTTGTTGTTTGTTTGAGTTATGGTGTTGTCGTAGCTTTTTCTTAATCCAAAACTCTTGATGTTTGGTTGGAAAAATCCTGATTCATTCTCGGTTGTCGAAAGTTTTATAGCTTGCTGAAACTTTGCTGCAGAATGTGTTTCCTTCGTAGCTTGCATGAAGCTTGCATGAAAGTGCTTTCAAGAATTCCATTGTTAATAAGTGTTTTAGCCATGCTTAGTTGGATTTAGTTGAAAGTATTGTGTGAATTTTGTTTGCTGAAAGTTTACTTGGAGTTGCAGAAGCTCTCGGATGAAAATTGTAGCAGAAATAATAGAAGCAAAACCTGTTTGCCGAGAAGCTTTCATTTGCATGCATGGCATTTTTTTTAATTGCGTTTCAACCCCCTTGCTTCTTGTCTAATTCTATTATAGCCCAAACAATTGGGAAAACCAATCAAATTGATTCCTCGAACTTCTTTAAATTGGGTCCTTGTTCGTTTTGATTTGTTAATAAATATGGGGTTTCTCTTATGTGAATGCTTTGAGTAAATCAATTTCATGTTTATTTCCATTTCATGTGATATTTTTGTTAATTAAAGTGGTGCCTTGACCCTTTTATTGTTTTGAAGCTAATATTTCCTTCATTTGATCACCATTGCAAGGGAGGTAATTTCTATCCCTTATTTTGACCTTATTTGACCCTACGTGAACTTATGTGACTACATGTGTTTAATTGCATGACTTTTGAATGTTTTTTTTATTTATTTTTCGCTTTATTTGCTTAAATTTCGTATATTTATTTTAGTTCAATTTTATCATTTGGGAGGCACTCGAATGCCAAAATTGTAATAGTTAGGGATTTAATTGTTTTATTCTTTCTTATTTCCCCTTTTAGATTGTAGTAGACCTTCCCCCCTAAAAATGTAATAGTTAGGGCCTTAATTGCCTTGTGTGTTTTGCATGTCTATGTGCTATGTGTTTAATCGCTTTCTTAGGTTTTGGCATCTAGATATGCATGCTTATGTGTTATGTGTTATGTGAATTACGTGCTCACATGTCTACTTGCTTTAATTATGCACATTACTTATATATGTGTATGATGGATGCAAATGCACGTAATCGTGGCTAGTCCAACGCTAGTCATGATTGTCCCCTCGAGCTCTTGCAAGTCCAACGCTTGTGGGAGAGCGTAGATGTGGGTTAGTCCAACGCTAACCCTTAGGAGCCCTTCGCGCGTTAGATCATGATTGCATGATTGTGTGATCACTTCATTTCATGCATATCTTAACTTTCTAGGGCCTCTTTCATCATATTGCATGACTCTTTTCTTATACACGTATACCCCTTCCCCCATATTCTCTCTTATATGTATATTACTCGTCCCTTTTGTATGAAACATGACATTGGACTTGCATTTCATATAAGCATTAGAATTAGGTTACATCATTTGCTTGATTAGGTTAGGGATACCTCTTGGATATGGGATATGGACGAGTTTGGCTTTTCTAGCCTTAGCACGCTCGTATTCCCTCTATTAAAGGGAAAATTGAGTCACGAACATTAGTTCCCCGTACCCGACATGATGCATTCCCTTAGGTCACGTATATTTGTATAATTATTTTATCCTTTTCCTTTTCTTAGAGTCTCATATTTTTGCATAATTCGTGACTTCTCCAAAGGGTCATTATTGGGCATCACAATTAATGTGATTGGCACCACTCAAGCTTTGAAGAGAAATTTTGCCCCCCGACACCTCCCTAGGTCTAAGGTTTGCATTCATATAGTACATCCAAATGTGATAAATGCTTTGGTTAAAACAAGAAAATCTTTGACTAAATCACGCAACTAGCCTTGGCTAGGTTGAGATGGTGCCTTGGACTTCGTCCTTGCCTTCCCTCTCTTCAAATGTGACTCCCGAACCTTTTTCTTTGATTTACGTAGACTTGGAGTCGTTTAAAAATGGTTTTTTTCTATTTTTCTTTCTAAAATTTCATTTTTAGGTGACTTGGTACACCTTAACTCTATACCAAGTGGCGACTCCATTTTTTATTCAATAAACCCTTTTTAAACTATATTTTGGGTCGAATCGTCGCATTTTCAAGTCCCGTTTAGACCCGTATTTTTCTTCATTTTCTTTGTAAATCAAAAATCATTTTTTCAAATCAAAAATTCACTTTTTAAAACCATTTAATTATTTATCATTTATTTTTCTTGTAAAAAATGGGGCGCGACACCCACTATTACAATAATATGAAGAAACTTATGAAACGGTTTCTTCACTACATGAGTAGATTTATGGATTGTAACTTCTATACATAATATAGTCATAAATCATGAATTAATTCTCTTGAGAATACAAAGGGACATCCACACTTTAAATTGTTTCATAACAATATAAACCATTGGTGTTGTTTTTCCATTCTCTTTCTTTTCCTTTGCTTAAATAAAATGTTAATACACCCAAAACTTGTTATGGACTAAATACGGGAGAATGATACAATGTTTACTTAGACACTCCAATTGTTTTGGAACTACCTCAAATGTATGTACACAACTTTAGCAAGAAACTTGTTCTAACTTCTTTTTAACAAGCAAAAAGTAAATGTGTTACGATCCTATGTTTTACTTTCAATCTGACCCCTCTCAAGCTGTCCCACCTTCTCTTAGGCTAAGTAAAAAGTATGCAACACATCTTTTGTTTTATTTCCTATCCCACCTTCTCTCAGGCTAACAAGTGTCATGCTAACTTAACTCATCTTAATCCTTATAAACCACAGTTAAATTTGATAAAAGCAAACTAACGATATTCATATTAAAAGATAGACAAGAAAAATAGCAGTTTAATTATAAGTTAAAAAAACTAGGAGATGATCACTGTGCTTGCGCACGGTGGTAAATTGTATATATGCCCAGGATCAAACGCTAGATAACATCTGTTGTTATGCAATCAGTATTTAAAATTAAGCAATGAATATTCTAGCCGGATTAAATTAAGAGATTATGTTAATGATTCACGGCATAGGAAAGAGCGTAAAGGGTGCTATATAAAGTGCATTCATGAATAAGAAATACATTTGTAAGGATAAGTGTAAAATATGTAACTTTTATTTAAAGGGAAATGCATGCTGTGCACCACCAACGTACATGGAGAAATGGATAACAAAGTAATAGCTGGAGTTTTCAAACTACACGTTCATTAGAAAAGTCATTAGGATAAAACTAAGTTGTCGCATCTCCCATGGTAGAATACACATAAAAGCTATCATATCATGGGAAATGCTTTTCTGCACCGTTTCTATCAAAGATTAGAACAGTGTAGGTAGTAACGGATTCAGGAACAAAGACCAAAACTTCTCAAAACTATAATCGGTACTCTGCCACAAAGATGTTCCAGTTCGCTGTAAACTGCCTTCCACGCATTGAAACAGTTATTGTTTTGTTTCCAGTCCTCAGAGTAAGCGAATGAGTCTTTCTACTATGGACGAACTGAGCAACAAACCTTGGGACTTTTTAGCATTGCATGGACCAAGAGCTAAGAGTGCTATGATATATAGATGTAAAAAATTGAATAAATCTATATATAAAACTTACAAAGTTATGCCGATTCTGTTTGTTAGTGAATTGATAGAAACACACGCCTTCAGTTAAGGTTTGTACGAAATCAGGCCTCATTGATGATGACACTCGCTGCCATATCATGTTCAGCTCCTTATCACCTGGAATTAAAGGACACTCGCATGAGGGAAACAAATTTAAAAGTATAAATGGCCCGATAAAAAAAATGATTAGCACTTAACTTCCTAACTCAAGGGATAGCTGTGAATGTAGCATATTAGGCAGAGGATCTGTCCATGGCATGTATGCTTGTTTTTTGTCTTCGCAAAATGGATGACATCGACGATTAGGTGACCAGCATGTCGGAGCAAGAAAAAGTATTTTTCCTTGATAATGTTACTGCGGCAAAACTTTTGCCATCCTTCAGTGAATGATTGTCGATGAAGCTTGATAATCCATGTTCTATACCCTTCTCTGATAGTCAGCTGGCTACATCGGTGTTTGATTAGAAGGGCTTGAAATTGAATAGGCAAAATCTGCAGTTCAGATGTAAATATAAGCCACATGAGAAGCAATATCAGATGGCAAGCTATGCTAGCAGCAGCAGAGTGCTAAAACATCTTAATACCTGGTCAGGCTCAGTATATCTAAATAAGAACCAGCATCCTTTTGCAACCCTATCGTTGGGGCATTTCTTGGTAGCGTTTGCGATAGATTGAATTTCTATCCATGAAACCCAAAACCGCTAAGCAAACAATGGCAGCCACTTTAAAACACAATCGTCTTGCAAGAGAGACAACGAGCTTCCCAACAAGGCAGAATATGAATCCACCAGTAAGGCATTAGCACGATGTGAATGGCTTTACAAGGGCCAAGCAACATCGGCCGTAGAAAGTTTTTTAGGTGGAACAGAAGGCTGCGAAAAAGCTAAGTTTAAAAAAGGCACCGGCACAACCCAGAAGCATATGTATGGAATGAAAACGAGAAGCTAACAAAAAAGAGATAGCAAAGAAACGAGGGGAAAGCAATTTCAAAAGCACCGGATACACATAAAAAAATGCATGCAAGATACAAGCGGCCGAAAAGAAGGTAAAAAAAGAACTAAAAGAGAAGCAGAAAAAGAACACAACAGGTACCATTTTTTTTTTTTTGAGTGAAAACTGAAAGAACAGCGACGACAGTGATGCCAACACGAGCAAAAGACGGACATCAGTACGGGGTAGACCAACGCAGAGCAATAGAGAGTGCAGGAAGGCAACAAACAATGGCAAAGAGGACTAAGAAGATGCCGCAGAGGTACCAAAAAAAGAAGGCCAAAGGTCTGATAATAAGGACGAGAATGCAGGGCAGAGAATCTATGAAAAGCAGAGAAGAGGAGCACGAGAAGCTGGCAAGAGAAGTCTTGAAAATCAAAGAAATTATTAGGTTGTAGGCAGAGCAAACTTCGGCAACCAATACAGAGCATGCCAGTAGAGACGAAAATGCAGTTCTTCATCGTCGTTCACAGAAAGGTGGGAAGGGAAGTTATGAAAAGCAGAGAAGAGGATGCACGAGAAGTTGTCAAGAGAAGTCTTGGAAACCAAAGAAATAATTAGGTTGCAGGCAGAGCAAACCTCCGCTACTAATGGAGAGCTTACAGCAGGATTTAATTCTAACAACTAATAGTAAAAATAACAATGCAGCTGCCACCGAAACAATATATGATGTTCACGAGATAAGCAGTCCGCCGTTTACACAGATATAAATAAAAGCACAAGGATGCTTGCTCAATTCCAAAGCAGAAGGAGATATGCTGCTCATTAACTCCGCCATTTACCTGCCGTTTACACATATAAATGAAAGGAATGATGCTTGCTCAATTCCAAAGCAGAAGAGGAATCCGGCTTTATTATTATTATTACTACCTTAGTTCCAAAACAGCAATAACAACTAATTCACACGTGAGACTCACATGGAGGACGACCACACTCTCAAACAATCTGGCCGGTTTATACTACATTTCTAACAAGTAATGAGAGGGCTTAGGAAGAACCTGAGGTAGCCGTTGTCTCCATCTCGGACGGACAGTGACTTTTCCTTTCTCTATCTCCTCTACAAAAACTTCCCTATAAAGTGCTTTTTCTAGTTTTTGGTTTATTTAACACTTCAAATATCAATTTCAAGTAGTTATTGAATTCAATAATGTTGAAAATCGTAAGTTGTTGATATACTAGATTACCTTATGATGTGGTGATTCAGTATCCAATGAAAAGAAAGGCAAAATCCGAAAAACATTATGTCGAAAGAGATGACTATTCTGTTTTGTTGAATCTTATAATCATCAGTGTAGTTTTATTGCTTATTTGTGGTCTAATTTATTAAATATGAACTTTTTGAGAGGTAAAATATGTGTATTAATTGTTTCTAATTTTAATTATTTTTATTCTTTTATTAATACAACTTATATACATGTACATGCATAAAGGGGTATTTGTGGAATAAAAGTTTCATTTTGCTCCTTAAAGTATTCTTTTAGGGTCTGTTTGTTTTGACTGAAAAAATTTTCCAGAAAATATTTTCCGTGATTTCCGTTGTTTGGTTCAATTTAGCGCTAAGAAAATGATTTCTGTTGTAAAATCTTTTCCATAAGTGGGTGTAAAATAGAGCTGTAAACAAACTGAATCGAATCGAGTATTTCATGTTTGAGCTCTGTTCGTTAAGCGATTTGAACTCGGTTCGTGTTCGTTCGTTAACTTTCGAACTCTAAACTTGTGTTCGTGTTCGCCTCGTTAAGTAGTGTTCGTGTTCGTGTTCGGTTCGTTTAACATAAACGAGCCGTTCGTGAACACGTTCGAAAAAATTCGAATCCAGATTATTCTAGACCTTAAATATGCCACACAAATCATTAATCATCCTAAAAAATAATTAAAATTCCAGATTGAGAAACACAAATTAATAGTACCGAATCACAAATTCCAGATTGAGAAACAAAAAATAGTGGTCTATTAAAAGAGAGGCCAGATTGAGAAACACAAATTCCATTGAAAAAAAGTACCGAATCAAAGGAGGGAGGCACGCGATCTTCGAAGTCAGCGAGCCACCAAAGAAGTACTAATTAATAGTGGTCTATTAGCAAATCCCAAAAGTAGAAAAATGGCTTGATTGGGGCAACTGAAACTCCGGTCTCTCTCAGCAGCAGACAAGCACCATTAACAATTGAAAACTTGAAGCCACAAAGCAGAGGACCAACTTGGGCTCCATCGCCAAACCCAATGTCCAATGTTAAAAGAGAGAGAAAATCTAGCTAGCTTATGTGATAGGAGATACCTTATCAGCAGCGGCCAACGGTGAATAAAGATGAATGATTTCAATCTAGAGCTAAAATCAGCAGCGGCCAACGATGGAGAATGAAAACAAAAGTGAGGTTGGAAAGGGGAAACAAACCGCTGGATTATGTTTTAGAATTTCTTATGAGTAACCCTAAAATTTGTCAAAATGACAATTATGTCCACGTTCGCAAACGTTCGTTAAAATTCGCGAACATGTTCGTGTTCGCTCGATTATCAATCGAACAAAAAAATTCGTTCGAACTCAGTTCATTTAAGGTTTCGAACGAGCCTTTAACGAACACGAACGAGCCGAAACGAACCGAGCTAACGAACAGCTCGGTTCGTTTAACAGCTCTAGTGTAAAATAACTTCACTTAAAAACTTACTGAAGTTATTTTCAACCCTCTAATCCTATCCCTTTTGTCCTTAGTTACATTCATCAACATAAGAAGTAAAAAGCCATAGGAAATAGTTCCGGTGGGATTGTCTGATATCTCTCGGCAAAACATCATCGATCCCTCTATTCATTCCATGCTATTCCTCCTCTCACAGAAACACAATCCAACATATCGCACATCCCATTGCATCTGTGTCAGATTACAGAAACAATTAAGATCTATAGAAATATGGAGGATCTAGAGTGTGAGGACCCGAAAATTTACCGAATTTCTAGGTTTTATTTTATTTAATTGCACACTTTTATACCTTTTCTTTATTAGAAAATTCCCCAGATAATTTTTATGAGCAAAATATAGTTTTTAAATCATTTTTCTAGTATAAGTTAGTTCATGTGAAAGTAAGAGTGTATATCGAACGTGGAACCCATTAGTGCGAAAAGTTCGGAAAAATTCGGCCAACTAAGTTAAGTTTTGGATACTGGAATTAATTTACCGGGTGTTAAGAGATGAGTAGAGGGTGCTAAGTGGATTGGTATAAGAGAGACAAAAGTTAGGCAAGCAATTAATGATGGTGACAAGTGTCACTATAGGGTTGGTAGAAACTTTTGACTACTATTCCATGTCTTACCAATTGACTAAATAAGCTAAAAATTTACCAAAAATTCCTCCATTTCCAAGCTCTAGTGGCCGGCCCTCTCTCTCAAGAAAGGAAGAAAGAAAGCTCTCCAAGTTTGCTCCAATTTTGCTCCAATCTACCAAATCAACCATTTACTCTTGTTTTTGTTCCATAGAAACCCTTAAGGGAGTGTTTGTGAGTTGTTTTGTGGAGTTACTTGGAAAGCTAAGAGGACTAGTTGCTCTCTTTCTTGTCTTGCTAAGGTAAGTTGAGAAGGACCCCTCTCCTTCCTCTAATGATGCTTAAATCATGATTAGTGGTAGTATAAGATGCAATTTTATGGATTATTTCTTGATTTTGGTTGAATTGGTGAAGTTTTGTAATTATTGGGGATTTTTTCTGTTTTCATATGAATATGATTATGTGGTCATGTATGATAATTGAAAATGGTATTTAAGGAAGCTAGAAGGTGGAAAAAGTGGTTAATTGCAAGCAATTTCTGTTTTGGAAGAAAATTGAAAAGTTAGGGTTTTGATGTTCTACATTCTGCCCAGTTTTGTAGCTCATAGTTAGAGGCCGAATTGGCCTTGGGTTAAAACATGAAAGTTGTAGGGAATGATATTTTAGAGGTTCCTGCAAAATTTCAGGTCAATCGGAGTAGCATAGCTTGAGAAAAGATGGATTACCCTTGCTGTCCTGGTTTTACCCGAATTTGGGAATTGCTTCTGTAATTGGTTAGTTTGGTCAGGAATGCTTCCGAATTGGTTGTTGAGATCTTCTGATGAATTGTATCCCTGTTTCTTAGCTTTCAGATGGCTTTGGAATTTCTAGATTTGGACTTAGGTAGGCTGATTTATGATGTTTGTACTAGAATGCATTCTGTGAATCTGTTTTTGCAGTTCTGGTGTAGTAGATTGCATTTTTGACTTGGTTACACTCAAAACTGGGCTGAGTGACCTTCTGTAATATTGTAGCCCTATCTCTTAGCTTCGAAACGGTGGGTCTTGTACTTTCATCCGATAATCGTAGTGCCATTGGTACCAAAACCGCATAATGACGTCAAAAACTATTTTTTTCCGGGTTAACACTTACTCCATTTCCGGATTTTTCTGGTTTCCTCTATTGGTTGTATGTGCTTATGGAACCCTATTTTGGGAATATTTGGCATTGGTTTATGACTCGTTATCGAGTCTCATTGTACTTGTTTGCGTGTTTTAGGGCGTGACGGTGGTTCACGACGTTCCTTTGACGGAAGTGCATGAAATATCACTTTCGAGCTTGGTGAGTGTACTACTCACTTGTGTGTTACTATATGGTTTTGATACTTGAACTTGATGAGTTAAATGTTTATTGTACCATTGATATTGATTGAAGTGAGGGTGTACTTTATCACTCTCACTTATTTCTCATGTTATTGGAATGTTACATGAAATGAAAGTACATGACTTGGTGTCGTTTGGACGAGTATCCAACAACCATGATTGTTATCATTGAGTTCAACCCCATTGGTAGTTGATTGAATCAAGCCAGCGAGGGCTTAGTCGTGACAATTAATGAGTCTTGGGGAAATGTTATATGGAATCTTGTAGTATAAGAGACTCTCGATTCCGGTATACTCGAGTAATACCACAGTGCAAGTGTTTGGAGTTCGGGCCCGGTAGGGGTATGTTGGGTGGAAGGAATTGAAGTAAAGTGGAGTCTACGGTTGGTTACTTTTAAACATTGACGGAGAGTCAATGAGGTTCGATCAAGAATGCAGACGAGGAAAAGGGCTCTTGAGAGCCGCCCGTATCCTTTTTATCTCCACCATTAATGTGTGCCTTTGCTTATTTTTGATGAATTGAAATGAAAAGCTTTATGCTTATGTGAACTTTGCTGATTGAGTGGTATTATCTCACTGGGCGTAAGCTCACCCTATTCCTTTTGTTTCCCTTACAGGAAAATAAATACTTTTGGACTGCAATTGATAGTTGGTTGCCGAATTGAGCTAGTTGTACATATCTTTTGTATAGCTCATTTATTGAAACCCTAAATGTACTTTTGGGACCGTTTCTCTTTTGATTTTGATTTGGCAAACCGTACTTGTATCCACTTTTGAATCACTTTGGTATGCCGCTTTGGATCGTAGCTGCTAAATTTCAACATGTAAAAATTTGCTTGATGTTTGGTTGGGGTTTCGACGGGTCGGTTACTATTCATGGCTGACTCCAGTTTTATTTTTTTTTTATTTTTATTTTGACAATTTTGACTTGTTTACGCGCGTTTGTAAGTTCCGGAATGTATTAGATCGCTCTAAACTGAACCGTTAGTCCTGGCGAGAGTTGGGCAGGCAGTCCGCTAACCCCTTTGGTTCGCCTTAGGGGAAGGTGGGGCTGTCACATAGAGAGACAAAACAAGGAGATTGGTAGCATAAAGAAAGAAGAGATCTCAGAGGAACTTTTACAGGACGAAGAAAGTCTTTTAAGATTGGCCACGGAGGAGAGAGATGAGCTAATTCTATATATCACCAATAATGTCCATCTTTTGCTTTGGAAATTTCAATCCGAGATCTTCTAGATCTTTGAAAGAATTTTAGCAGTAAAAATATTCTTGTGAGAGTTGGTTTTATTTCATTGTCATCTTATGACTGATTATGGTTGAGTTGGAAAACTGATATCGATCATTCATGTGTCTATTGCTTTAATCTCTTCTCGGTCAAAGAATGATGGTAGGGGTGATGTATGTGGTGGAAGAAAGTTTTTTGTGATGGAGACGAGAGAGGAATGGCAGAGACGGCCGATGGGAGAGAATTTCTTGATATGGTGAGGAATTGAATTAATTACTCATGAGGACAAATGTTTTCCAAAAGTAACCAAACAGATGAAAATTAGAAAGTAAACAAAACTTTTTCCAGAAAAAAACTTCCCATGAAAATATTTTCCCAAAGAAAATATTTTCCATCCTACCAAACAGACCTTTAATGTTACTTTTTCTAATTGGACTAATTTTGTTATCAAACCTTAATCTTAAGAGAGGTTTATATAATTTTACAAATTTTAGGGAATGCTAGTGAAATTGTTAGAGACCTCAGGGAAGGTTTCTGAAATTATCTCAATAAATAAACAAACTAATTTTGAATATATTTGCTTTAATTATCCTTATTTATAAAGGCATAATCAAATCAGGGCGAGGAGGGGCAACTGCCGCCCGCTGCTCCCCTCACAAAATTTTTTAAAGCCTTGTATTGCGTATAGATATCTTGAACTTTCTAATTAAACCGCACCATTTCCCTCCGAAGTTTTATCTATTTCCCGTACTTTTCTATGTATAATCTTCCATAATAAACCATTTCTTAGTCTCGTATTTCATATGATTAGCAAAATGTAAAAGATAGCTACTACTTACTAGCAATAAAATAGAAGCACGTATTTATTTCTTCAAAAAAAAAAAAAAAGCATAGAATTGTGAGTACATATTTATTTAGAAGAAACAAAAGCAATTATGTACGAGTATGAAATGAGAGGTTTAGAATATTTTGGCTAACAGTTTTTTTGGTCTATTTTGTAGTCAAAACAAAACGATAGTACCAAAAACACCAGTCGATGGGCACAAGAATTTATATATAATCTCTACTATAATAAAACAGGAGCAGGGGTTTGAATCGTTTGATTTGCTACCAACTAATGAACTCAAAATAATGACTTCAATAAATATAACCAAAAAATTTTACAAATATTTTTCTTATTAATTGCCCACGCATTGGTGTGTGCCTTGCACACTAGCATATATAAGGCCGGAGCGCTCTCACAGGCATTTTATTCCAATGAAACAATGAAGTAAAACTGGAAACTCAATCTTCAGCAAATTTCTGCAAAATTTCGTCAGCTATGGGGAATTCAGGAATTATATCCACTGGCACCTGAAAAATTGCAGAGAAGCAAGCATGAGATACACAATTTTTTAACATTACAAGTTTAAGGCTTTTCCCAGGCACAGGAGGATAAATGTATCTATAAAGGAAGTGAGCCTGCTATAAAAACTCTGCAATTACCATCCACCCCCTAGATTGAAAGCACTTTCGCGGAAAAAGATTTATGCTTTTGCACACCAAAAAAAAAAAAAAAAAATGAAAACCAGGTGCACCCAAAGTTAAAACTTTATGAAAATCCACTTCCTACTGAGAATGTCAACTATACCAACCTTTAAATCACCTTACTATCCCCACTAAAGCACACGGTGCAAAAACATCCAAACAAAGCTTAAACCATGTCATGTGTGCTTGAAGTAATTTATCATTGACAGCATACAGAAAAGGCAGGAAAAATTTGAGAGGATAATCATTCTTGATCCGGCAAGTGGATTCTTACTCCTCACATGGAAAGGACTGAGCAAAGATGGAAATCTATGTAGCAATTCTTTAAAGCTTTCTACTTCTATGCCAAACTGCAAAACCTTATTAGTAGTAAGCATATTTATACCTGAACGAGTTCCAACTTTCTCAATGCATCTTTAAGTGGCTGTGTCATCACACTGTATTTTTGAAGAATTATTCTGGCCATGTTTTTGTCACCTCTTGCTTGAATGGTAAGAATCTCTCTGCTTAAGCTCTCAACTACACCTTCAACCTTTTCAGAGACCAAAAAAAAAAAAAAGAGAAACTTTCCTGAATTAGTTCAACTACAATGAAGCAGTTCTTGGCAAGGAGTCTTTAGAAGTCCATACCTTGTCAAAATTAACAGAGAATGTTTCATCAGGATGCAAAACAATTGCGCCATTTTCAAACAGATAGTTGAACTGCAGTGCCTGCCCTTTCCTGATCAGATCAGCAGGAAGTGCAAAATATTGCAATTAGTCATTAGACAGTGGATCATTAACATATAACGTCAATTTCAAAAGAAATTCCAATTAGGAAAAAAGAACAGAAAATCAAAAGTAGAGAATGATGCTGCAGCGGTGAAAAAGAAAAACATGGATAACAGATCAATGTGGGGAATTGAACAGCTTACCCATGAGCTTCCCCCAATCCAAAACGTACGGAGCGAAAACACCCAGCTAGGAAGGAAACATACATGGATTTGACCAAACTCTTTGGAAGCAATTCCTGGTGAGCAATATTGAGAAAATCATAGACATTGAAGACATGGCATCCACAGTGCACAATACATGATAAAAATGTGCATCATACTGAACTTGGACTATCCTAGACAATTAAATATATGGGAATAGCTGTACAACATCATTCACCATTAGACCTCTAAGAACACTCAAGAGAAGTTCATAAGCGCCAATCAAGTAGGAAAGGACTCAGAATAACGTCAATTTGAATTTGTCTGTGAGGTCCAATCAAGACTACATATTCTTCACAATGATGGGCATAGTGGACCATACAGATGTTGGTGCAGCAATCATCCTCGTATTTATAGAAGTCATTTTAGCACTGACAGACTTGCATAAATTTTCTAAACTCACTAGAATGCCATAGGGAAGGCATGAACTAAGCTGACTTATGTTCAAGATATTAGAAATTCATGTTATCATATACGGAGAAAAGCAAACATGTCCATTTGTGTCCTGCCATCAACTCATTAAATTGACATTCCCATGATAGCAGTCAAAGATGAGGTTTTAAAAAATAAATGAAACGGAACACAAGCTCGTAAACGTGCATTATCCTTTGGAATGTCAAAATTTTAAAATCACAATGTTTTGAAGCTTTGACAATAGATGTCAGAGAGTAACCATTAACTACTTCACCTATACTATAAACATAGGGAAGGTAGTGTTGCTGTTGATGGCCCATTTCCATTTTTCTTAAAGAGTTATGAGACTTCAATTTAAACTCTGAGTAGATCAACGTGTAAATGTACCTAATAAGGAAAAAGAAAAGAAGATAGTGAAATATTATACATGTAACCAACTGATTTGCAGAGTTGTTTGGCAAATGTTTTTAACCTATGAAGAACAAAAAAGAAAAAAAAATAACAAACTGAAAATTTAACACCGATCTCCGGCAAACTCAACTGTAATGTAAGCCTGTAGGCTACATAGAACAAAGTAGAATACAACAGTCATAGAGAAAGTACCAATTAACATCTGATGAATTACTTCTTTTTAGGTCATGATATGAATTACTTACCTTGTCAATTAAAAATTTTAGGGCCCAAAGACCAACAATATCTGCTTTTGCTTCTTCCAATGCCGAATGAAGTTCTTGTAGCTCCTGTATTGAACAGATATGAAGGATGTTACCAACTCTTCTTTTCTATTTTGTTGTGTCTTAGGAGCCATTTTCACTCCAAATATGTTATCGAGGATAAAAAATATCAGAAAAAAGGAAATTGAGGAAAGGAAAAAGAAAAGAAGACAACATGTCCTTCTTCAGTTAAAATCTTCAAGTATAACACAGATTGTCCTGCATGTTACTAAAAATATTTTTCTACGTGTAATTTGTCTCTAAACAAGTCTGATTCAGTAGAATAAGTATCTTTTGAAGGGCATTAAGAATATACTTAGACTACAGTATTTGCGTATTGTAAAATGTGTAAGCTAGACTCTTTTATGCAGGCCTCCTTTACAAGAGAAAAACACAGGTTATTATAATATTAATATATATATATATATATATATATTCTTCAACATTGCACACGAAAGGAACAACAGAATAGAGTCCATGATTGGTAGTATCATGGAGTGTATGAAACTAACCAGTCTAACTGTAGACTGCTTTCCATTTGGAAGTTTTATTGTGTGAGGTCCAATTCCATGGCAACATTCATGGCAAATTGTATGAGTGAAGAAAGAGTCAAAGTCTACAAATTCCCGTTGTTCCTTTGAAATACATACATCAGCTATTGGCCGAAGAATAAGCTTGAACCTGTTTAAGGGAAGCAGGTTAAAAGCTTAACAAATTGCATAGTTGAAATGCCTTTCAAAGCCAATGAAGAACATATATGCAAAGACATCTAATTAATTATTAGAGAACTTTAAAATGTTCCTATTTTTAGATAAAAAACCTAACTTTGCCTCAGAGACATTCTTGAGCATGACCATGGATGTCCCTCGATCATTTACAATGCGCTCATCATTTGGAAGATTAAATGCAACAGTCTGGGGGCCCTTCACATCCTGCCAAAAGTAAAAATAACAATGATCAAGATATTTTTGGTGCTTTATTTTTCTAAAAGTTGAACAAAGCAAGTTTTCAACTACAGGAATAATCTAGAAACATCAACACACCTTCAAGGTGATCTTGATTTTGCAATTACAAAAAAATGCCAGGAGTCAAGTAGAAAAATCACTAAAACTAGAGGAGCAACCCTATGGACTTCAGTATTAGTTAAGCATTTAAATGCAACATGATTCCACATATTCGGCCTAGTTCAACAATAAGTTAGTTGCAGAATTGGGTACCTGTTCATTTTTATTGATAACTTTAATTAGCAAAAAACTTATGCCATTTAACATTGCTTTGGTCCGGAAAGGTGTTTCTTCAGCTGTTATAAATGAATTTCTTCACAGGGACGACAAATAGTTTTATGGTTTACTGAACGAAGATGGTTAATCGTAACAGAGTTTCATATCACTGTGAAATTTGATATATTTAGTCTCCTACAAAAGGAAAGCCAACAACTTCAAAGGAGGGAAGGATGATACTCTTAAGAATTTGTCAGACGCAACATCGTTAACAGGTACATTAACCGTGAAGAATTGATTAGAATAGCATTCTGTTCATTTACCTTGAATATTATCAGAGCATGCACAGGTGGACTTTTAAGCCCAGCACTGGCACAGAGAGGAAACCTTGAATTTCTGTTTACTTTGGTTAGTGGAGAAAACATGTACAACCTACTCCCTCCGTCCCAATAAGTTTGACACTCTTCGGAAACCGTGTTTTTTTATCAACAGTCACTTAACTTTGCTTGGTTTCCTTTCATATCCCTATTTGTAACCAGTTTACGATGAAAGAATGAATGCAATTGTGGGGCCCTTAATTGCTTTTGTAATCTATTGATAACCATTTGAAGTGTGTGTAGCTTCACGCTCTAGAGTTATCATAGTTTCGTGCAAAGGACGCTCCGCTATTTTAGCAATCTCGGTAAAGATGGGATGTATCATTTGGGACCCACAATAATTATTAAAACCTCTCCTGACCATGTGAACAAAGGGCAATGCTTGGAAAGACACTAAATTTATTTATCCATTTTTAGTAAGATGACATAATTTTGGGACGGACCGAAAAGGAAAGTATGACACTTTTAATGGGATGGAGGGAGTATTTGATTATTTCGACCTCTCAGAATGAGTCCTATCAGTCAGGAAAACATCATCGTGTTTCATTCACTCCCAAAGTCAATAAACAGGAATCTCTCATTTTTAGTCTGAATGCTATTTGCACTTAGGATTCTGATCTGATAGAAGATAATTATTACCTAAAAATATGCTCTGAAGATCTTTTTCCATTTGTATAAAAGAGGAATTGGCTTCCATAATAATCACTATGAGCATTTATATACAGAATGGTTAACTATAGACCCTTAAAACTTACGCCAGAGTTATAAAGCAGCTGGATGACTCGAATAGGGGCAGCAATCACATCCTCTGACTTGTAAACATCGTCCATTGGAAGGTTTTTCTCTAAGAACTAGTCAATAAAAATTTGTGATAAGAAGACAGTAAAGGAGGTGGCAGAAAAAGCAAGGAACCAATGCTTGACAGAGGAAAACGTAAAATCAAGAAAACCTGTAACTGATCACCAAAGAGTTTAACTTGTTCTGTAGCTTTATCATCTCGAACTCCAATAAATGCCTCAAATGTTGCCTGAAGAGACTCAAAATGAGCTACAAGAACAAGGAAAGGAAAAAATGCACTTTTGGTACCAATTGCATACATTCTGAGTGGTACAAACCAGTGTTTAAATGTTGGGTTGTGTGTTTCACTATTAACCTAAGGTCAGATAGACAATCTATTCTGCTGCTCCTACAAAAGATGCTTGGATAATAATCAATTTCAGATACGCATGCTACTATCGAAAAATATGGAAAGCATATCCAAGATTCAAGTTGCATTTATCTGCAGATGCAGAAGATCAAGAGGATGGCAGGTAATACTTCCAGTTTTCTCCAAGAATGTTTCCAAGAAAATGTGGAAAAGAAAATACTATTTTACATGTATTGACAATGCATTTCAGCTTTCCACTCATCTACTTCTGCGATTACATGTTTTAGCAGTAAAATAGTATCCATTATTCAAATGCTGTAAGTGTGGCCAGAGGCTGGCTGGGTCTTAGATGTCCAGAGAACCAAACAACAATGAACGTAATACTCTTTTAAGTAATAAATAAGCCTATTTCTCAGGACATGGTTTGTACTAAAAGTGATCGGCAGGAACAGGTTCCAAAGAACCAAAGACTATTCTCAAAATGTTCTTGTGGATGGTAACCACTAAGTGGATTACAGTGATGTCATATGGAGAGTCCCTTCAAAGATTCAAAAGCAGCCAAACACAAGTGTGTAGCACCATATTTATAAATACAAACATAAACAAGTTATGCGTTCCAACCCAATACCCAATAAAGAAAGAATATAAGCAAGCAGAGGCAAAATGACATCCATGAAGTACCTTGTATCCAAAAAGTCCATCTTCATAAGTCTCGTATGGACCAATTGTAACATCCAATTTTGAGTCCTTGAATAAACATAGCATGCAGACATGTGAGCTTCTTGATGACAAATAAAATCGATGCAAAAGACAATTTTATAATAGATGCTCTAAACCCCACACTTCTAGAGCAGAGAAATTCTGCAGTTACTATGATTTTTTTCATAGTCTCATTATAATTAACTGTTCTGTGTCCTTTGTTTCTTCCACTGTGTCAGATTACACATCCCCCCCAGAAGTCCAAAAGAACTAACCCTTGGTCCAACTATCCTGCATGTGCTCTTGACATATCATTATGACTAGATAAGCATCCATGCTAAATTCCTCAGACTCTCTAGCTCACACTCCCAAAATATTAAAACACTGAAGACAAGCTAAGACAATTCACGAATGCTTGCTATTTTAAGTACAACCAATGTATCAACACCAAATCTCCTACCAACTAAAGGTGGATATTTAAGAAAACAGAATAAGGATGCTGTCTGAGGATCTAATGTGCAGAAGAACGCGATGCTAACATTAAATCATTTTTATGATGTTGATGCCAAAGTTAAATAAATGAAATTGAAATTTCAGGATAACAGGGAGTGAATTCTGTGGTTAAGTCGAACACAGACATGCACAAGAAAATGTTATGAGAGGAACTAACAAGGAGACAAATGTGATGACAATGCTGAGTCATACTCGTGAGTTTGACATAATCTTAAATAAAAGAAATTGAAAATTTCAGGATTACAGGGAGAGAGGGCTGTTATTAAATCAAACACAGTCAGTTTCAAGAAACAAGAAACCCATAAAATATGAATTCCTCTTAAGCACCCATTTTCACCAGATTGCTTCAATCGCTAAGTATTTAAATATTTCACTTATTTCATATTTATTTTCTAATAAACGAGGAAATTTTCTGGATGGAATTTTTCCATGGATTACAGTTATTCCACTGGAACCAAACCAACAGGTATAGCATGATAAGTTATAGAACAAGAAATGTTTAGCTTTCTTCCATATATTGTGTCAACATATTCAAGGTGAACTTCCCAAGAATGTATTACAAGTAGTCTGGATTTATCTACTTCCTCAACTCTGTAGATAAACCTATGGATCAACTCATCATCTAACGTTCTGAGAAAATCAGTTTAATTTTGAACCTTAGCAGTTTACTTGAAACGAAGTCTGTTAATTGAAAGAACAGTACGCTAGTCAGCACAAACAAATAAAAAAAAAGTATATGATCAAAAAAACAAGCACCTATTTATCTTCATTCATTTACATCTATATGAAAGTGCAACAACTACTAATGGGTCCAGATCGAAGATCACATAAATGATATATAACATAAAATCCAACTTTCATCAATAGAGTCTCTAAAAATTAATTTGTCTGTAAGTAATTGTTTATCCCCATTGTGTTTCAGTTTCACATAAGCACTCCTGTTGAAGTCATGTAAAAAAAATTAAACATCCTTTTAAGTTTCGATTTTGTCTTGGGGTTTGGATATAAAAATCAGAACTAATTGACAGTGCGTATCATTCAGTCAGACTTACATCCATAATAAGATTTAGATTATTAATTCAAACACAAAGGTCAAATATGTGAAGTGATTTATTCCTTTATAAATAACATACAAAATCAACAAGTCATAACCATTATAATCCAAAATTCAACTGTCTTTTTTCTTCTATATTATATATCTAATCAACTTCAAGATACGAAAACTCAAAAGAAGAAGCCTTCTAATGGATAGTGATGCGTCTCTTAATTGTTTTACTCATTTCTTTAGAGGAGTGGCTGGTATGTCCTCCTAAAATATGGTACTCCAACACTAAACTTGGGAAAAGTATTCTCTCATAAGTTTACTCGTTGGTGGCAGAGGATGTCACCAAAATTGTAAGGGAAATTTGACAAAAGTAAATCCATAAAACCTGATAGCAGTATTCTATTCACACTGATAGAACTTCAATATCCTTTAAATATCAGCAGTCTAGAATAGGTCAATCAGAATGTTCCCGACTGCAAGTAGTTAGTCATAGTAGGAAACTAACTAGAAACTCTTACAAAGGTAAATAGGGTTGATGTGCCGCACATCTAATTTACAGAGCACGAAATGATTGGCAATTACAGAATACTAACCAACTCCATCCAGGCAATATCTGAGTCATAGTAGTCATTTGAAAGGAAGGCATCAGCCTTTCCATGTAGAAGCCTCTTCAGACTGCACCAGCGAATTTGGTAATATGAACATCAGTAGTTGCAGTTGTCTACAATTTCTCTCTAAGAAATCACAGAAATCAAAAAATAAAAATATAAAAAGGGAACCATACGTAGGTGAGCTAGCCAAATCTCCCGCTTTTTGCAACAGGTCAGCAGCTTTTCCAAGCAAGGACTTGTACTCTTTGGAGTAAGGGACAATATAAAGATCATGAGCATAATTGGTGCCAACCACTACATCAAGAGACTCAGCTTTATCCAGAAAAATTTCACTATGCCATTTTATAACATTGAAAAAGCCAATTGCTTCCTTTTTCTGATCCTCTGAGAGACTGTTCTTCCACAATTCAAATTCCTAAGGCATGATAATATTTTGAACATTCAATTAAACAAATCAATGAAGAGCACGTTACACTGCTGAAGGTAGGTCATCCAAGTGAAGCAGTTGGACTCAGTGCAACATGTGCAACCACCTTTTTTTGGGTCAAACAAAAATGTTCTCACTCCATACCTTTTTGTCCATATCTGGGGGGTAGAAATTTGCACCAGGTGGTTTCACAACAGGAAATGCTGTTCTATACTGGAGGCCTTTCCACCCTGCTACTGGCTTTGTAGCTTCAGGAAGCAGCTTAATAGCAGAGTCGGCAGTTGTCAAAAATGCCTTATTTTCATCAAGACAAGACCTGCAAGCACCAAAATATATTAGTCATCCAACAAATCAATTTTAAAACTATAACAGCAGTAAATATGTGTTAAAAAGACACTAGTTATGATATTTAGTTATTCATCCTAATGAGTTCCATAACTAAAGCAATTGAAACATGGATATTGTGCCAAAAGCCAGCCAGGAAAATTTAATGAGTTACTGATGGTGGCAAAAGAACACACCCACAGAAACAGCAAGTCGATGCAAGCTACAAATCCAACTAAAACCAGAAGTTACTTGGGCACCCAGAGATCTTTGCATCCAAGACGTAGAGTATTAAGGGAGGTGTTTGAGTTAATGCTGACGTTCATGTCATAACAGTGATGATTATGGAATCCTCTATAAAATACAGAAGTAAAGACAGCTAGACTATGTAAAAGGGAAGGGAAAGAAGATCACAAATTAAATATAACTTTCAGCATACCAGAAAGAATGTCTATATAGCTTGTATATGGAACTTAAGCTCGATTAAGGACCAGTTTTGAGATAGCAAAAGCACTAGTTGGACAAGTTCCGGGTTTGGAGCCTGACTTTATTACATTTGGGATAACTAAACAGGCCCATGGCAAGCTGGATAAGCTGGTGTATCTTCTCAGTTGGTCTACAAGGCCTACAAACTTGATTGACTGATCATCTTGCATGGAAAGATTTCTCATTGTTGTCCACATGATCTCGCATTTGGACCAATTAAATCAAATTCACCAACATATTAAGTCAATTCAATTCCACATTGAATATTTAAATATTCTTAGGGGTATAATGAGTTGGTGATGCATTAATGAGGTAATAAGCATTGTTAGTTTGCATACATGAGGTTTCCCCTTGCAAAGGCCATTAAAGTGTTGGTGATCTAGATGGTCTTTTAGGCATTTGAGAAACAATTCCAGGAAAGCAAGGGTGAAGCTTTTGTTATAGGGGGAGATTGGGAAGGACACTTAAATGGGAAGGTAACATTCATGATGCAGCAGGATTTCTAGGTCTCAGAGAATTTGTGAATTGAATATTAACTTGATAGCTTTCCTGTACATACGGACGTGAAGAGAATCTAACAAAACAAACAGGAGTATGTACAAAGAGAGTTACACGGCAAGACACATACCATGGAGATTTATTAACTTGATAATAATTCCACTTCAACTTGTCCAACTGACTTTTGTTAGCGTGTTCCTTTAGCCAATTTCTCAAGGATGGGTTGCTGTACCAAACCTGTTTATGAAGCAAAAGAAGGAAGAGGAAAAGAACAAAATTCCAAGTAAGAGTCATACAAAAGTAGAAACAAATTAAGACAGAGGACCGATTCTCTAAGCACATCTTTACCATACATTTGATTTAAACTGATCAACTTTGCAATGCTCATTCCAAGATAAAAACAACAAGAGGCCCAACAGGTGAGTGGGCAATAAAAGAACTGACAAATAATGTACTCTTTTGTTGATCCCAAATATCTTCCACAAGTTATACCACAGTACTTAAGCTGTTCATGTTAATGTCTTCAAGTAAATTCATTACATACTGATCAGACAAACTATAATGCGCTCTTTTGTTGATCCTAAATATCATCCACCATTTATACCAGAGTACTCAAGCTGTTCATGTTAATGTCTTTGAGATTCTTTAACGAATACAATAACTAACTCTTTACTAAAGTGACATCGAGTTGATTTATGAAGAAAAAGAGAAACATGATACTTCCAGCCAAAAAAATATTTTTTTTTTTGGAGAAAAGGTAAAATTTAATTGAAGGCACCAAGGAAGTGCAACATCTTATAGAAGCAAACCAATGTACAATGACACATATGTGCTTGGCCAAAAAAATCAGTAAATGATAGGCAATCTCTTGGATAGTATTTATGAAGCAAAAGCTGATGGCTGTCGGAGAAAAACATTTTCAATTGTTCTATTGTTTATGAGTCTCCTTGAAAACCCTGTTTTTCCTAACTCTAAAAAATGACCAAAAAAATGCACGAAGGTGAAGTAATTTGTGCACCAGGTAAGGATAACTAACATTTGGGAATAAAACGTGTTCAACAAAAACACACTATACAAGTCTAAATTGCTCCAAAATGTTTTGGTTTTAGTTCCTAAATCTTTTCAATTAGCTTCATGCAAAAGCTATTGACAATATAAAGCATTATGGTAGAAAGTAAAAGGAATTATAACCTTTTATCTTAGGTTTCTTAACTAGTTGTGGACAACCTTCTATGATAGGTTACTAAAAGTGAGCAATTTAATTCCATCCAATATGAACGCTGAAAAATAGCTAATAATTAAACTATGGATAACTTGGTTTACACATTGGAAACAGAGAATGTGAGCATCTAGTGCAAACCAACTCGACTTTACTTGAATATGACTCCGACTTCCATCAAGCATTTTGAGCTCAATCTGCATTAGTGAAGTCAAGCTGACTTCCATTTAAACTCAAGCCAGATGCTTGGGAGAATGGTACCCATAATCTGAATGCTCTGGCCACTCCACTCATGTTGTGCTCTTTCCCTCAATTTCTATTCCTATAAGTCTATAACTTAAGACTATAAACTCAGACCTAACTCACAGAGAAACTTGAATATTTTAAAGTAAATTTTAGATAATCTCCTACTTCACAGACAGAGGAATACACTCAAGAAGATATAAAAAGATGGCACAAATTGATGAAAAAGTGAGGATGACAGGGTCAAGCAAAAGATGAGTCAAATAAAGCTAATGTGTAGCATTTTTCAAATCTTTATCATTTTGCAAGGAACCATCATAATCTATTTCCATGTTGAAAATTGACCAGAATAAGTACATAAGTGCTTATGAATCTTTTTCAGAGGAACTAGTTCAATTAAAAATCAAAATCAGCACTGATATACTTGGTAATCTTTTCATAGAGAACCCAATCCCAACCTCCTCTTTTCCTGGTGAAGCCTTGAAAGCAATAGTCGAAAAGAATGCCAAAACTTTTGAATGCAAATATTTGTCATGTAACATTACTACATAAGACACTGGCATAAATAACAGCCATCTAAAGCTTTTTCTTCCCAACCTGAAGACAAAAAATGTCATCCATGATGGCTGCAGCCTTAATCAGTAATGCTAGAGCTTCTTTATCTGCACTTGTAAGGCCCGTCAACTGTACAAGAACAAAGAGAATACAATGTCACCAGTAAGTTTCTTTTTCACCTTTGAGATAAATACATTAAATAAGGTTTCCTGGTACCACAATCATGGCATTGTGCATATCATGAGGAAAAAAGAGTTCTGAGTAAAGCAACAAATAATGCACCATATCAGTAGAAACTGACGAAAAAGCTAAACTTGAAAAAGTTCAAGTAGGTCTAATAAAAAAAAGCATTATGCACTAATATATAGGTGTTGTCTTTGGAGCTAACTTTTTTTCAGTTCAGCTCAATTGAGGTCCATCTTTTATGTGATAATGCACAAAAGAAGATAAATGACCATTTCTCTGTCATGTTCATAATTCAAGCTCTGACAATCTCTCTTACTACTTGTGCCCAGAAGTAACATATCCAAAATTCAAGGGCCATCAGGATGAAAAAAATAGAACGACAAATTAATGCTTTGCCAACTGAGATTACCACCTTGACAAAAATCAATCACACGAGAGAATCAGACCGCTGAGAATGGTGGCAACTTTGTCTTTGTTGAGCTGAAAATGAACATAGTATCAATTTACATTGTTGTGTCTAATCTATAAGATTTTGGGAAACTAGATGTCATTTGTTTGAATACAATTCATCTCTGGTGACAAGCAACTATAAAATTGTTTCATTCTTACAAGTATTTATTCCTCGAAAATTCATATTTAGAAATTAGAACACACCAAGGAGCTGACAACATCCTCAAATAAACAATAGAGAATGGAAAAAAAAAGAAAAAAAATACACGATAGTCCTTTTCCAATTAAAAGAGGAAACGAGTCAAAATCACATTATCATAAAGATGGGACTCATTCATCTACATAAACCAGACCTGGTCAACATGATTACTGAAGGATTTTTTCTGAATCTGTATGGCCATTCCTTGACTAGTGGAAAGAGTTTTGGCATCAAAGCACCTATTCTTAGTTGCTTCAAGAATATATTTGGATAGTTGAAAATATCATACATCTGTAGTCACAACACATGTGCAACTATAGTATAAAGAGAGAGAAATTAACTTCATTCAACAAGAACTTAATTCCATTGCACTTATAAAGGTCAAGCCTGGACATCACCACAACAAACAGATAGCTCATTCATTAAAATATGCTTCAGTTTTCCTGATTTTTTCATCCTCTAAAAGACAGACAAAACAAGGTGCACAATTAACAGACTGGAAATGAAAAATAACTTAAAATCCACTTAAATCTCACCTAGATATTGAATCTGTATCAATAAAAAAAAAGTTAAGGGAAAAAAAGGACCTCTGCACTGAGGGAGATCTGAGCATAACGACTGAGCTGCTTTTCTAGTGTCAAACTCCGAGATTCCAGATTTTCTCTGTACCTACAAATATTCCAACAGGTCATGTTTGCAAAAGTAACCCATTGAATATTCAAAGCTCAACAGTAAATGAGCATTCTGAAATGCAGAAATGCTCTAATACAATTCCAAATATTTTTGTATTGGCAAACATATGTTTTATATTAGATTATGACAAGGCCGATGAGGCCTTGATCTAGCAGCTAAGGTTGAGGCCTCAGGATGTAGAGGCATTGGGTCAAATCCCCCCATCCCCTCCCCACTTCTTAAATCCCACTCCTCCCCTGCAGGGAAAAGTTAAAAAAAAATGAGAGAAGTTGCTTTTATTTTGCACAATGACCAAGCTGCATTTCTACTGTCAAACTCCACCCTTCCAGATTTTCTCTGTACCTAGACAGTACCCCAACAGCTTATAAATATAAAAAGAATCCTTGGGAAATATAAAGCCCCGCAGAGGAAACTAGTGTTCCCAAATGTAGTAATGGTGTAAAAAGTTTCCAAATATTTTTGTGTAGGCAAAACTAATGCTTTATTTTAGACTATAACCATGAGACAGCAACATATATTTTAAATTTAAAAGAGAAGGAAATATTGGCACGTCCACTCTTTCAACAGGCACATTACAAGGATTTTGAATATAGACATACAAATGCACATTTATACATCAAAGTGCAAATATACATGTATCTATGTATACATGCATATATAACCATCTTAATTTTCACGTTTCTTACCATAATACAATGAGAATAACACATTCTTAACTTAATACATTGAGAAGCTAAACAAACTATTATCATAAAAACAGAAAGGATCGAAAATTTTTACTTGACGAAATCATCCTTACTCTTTATGAGTAACAAAACTAAATGGTTTCTTTGTGGATTCTATGGCTTTACGAGTATATTCTATAAATTCTGATTTCAAGTAGTTTTATTTCTTTTAGAAATAAAACGTTCTTATTCAATTTAAATCTTTGCACAAGGGTATTATATACTGTATGCACAGACAAATAAAAGTTGAAATGCTTATAACAAGATTAGAGAGCCAATATCGCCATCTGTTTAAAAGACAAGAAAAATCTAGACAGTACCTTTTACAAGCAGAATAACAGAATATTGAAGAGTGAAAATGAAATCATTGAGCAAACAATTCTCAAAAGGTCAAAACAAGTAGCAGAAGAAGCATACTTATATCCAAACAAAAGAAACAGGAAAGGAAAAACAAGAAGTGCAATTATATGTCATTTATCTTTTCAGCATGCTTAAGCAAAATGCTGCCTGTTATTCAACTGGAAACTATTAGATGCATACCTTTCACTAATTATTTCAAAGACTTGATGATATCCACCATTTACATCATATGGCACATAGTCAGGGTCTTCTTTAGCAAGCAAATCTCTGTATTCCTCCACAGAGAGATATTTCACAGCTGAAACTTCTGATTCCTACAATGAACAATGAGACATTCTCTATTAGTGGTAGAGCTGCATGAATGAGTCAATACATATGAAATAGAAGTGAAAAAGCATGGACACATATTCACCATTTAAAGGAAACAGTGATCATGATAATTAATGTTACTGAAGATAAAACCTAACCGCAGATGTGTGTGTGTGTGTGTGTGTGAGAGAGAGAGAGAGAGAGAGAGAGAGAGAGTATGACAAGAATAGCAGAAACATTTCTGCATGCAATTCTTCCCCGCCCAACCCCACCTTCCTCTTGAATATTCCTTCGGTTTGAGCTATATATACAACTATAATGTCATCTAAATGTATCAAAAGGAATTACATAACTAAGGATCTTTTACTATGCTCCCCCTCAAGCTAAGAAAAGATGTTATTCATATTCAGCTTGTTTAACATCTCCTGAAACCTTATCCTAGGTAGCTCCTTAGTAGATATATCAGCAAGTTGAATCCTACTTGAATATTGGGGAAGCACAATAACCGTGATACAAGCCTTTCACAAATAAATGGCTTACTCAATCTGTTTGATCCAGTAATTTTGCACTAGGTTGTTTCACAATATAAAGAGCAGCTCTATTGCCAGAATAACAGTTTATTGACTGTTCAAAATTCATTTCAGTTCCTAAAGCAGAATTGTCTTCCAATCATTTCCAAACACCTTGCTACATGGCTCTATACTTCACCCTTGCAGTGGAATATGCAGAAATGCATAGCATATTATCTCCAGTTCACAAGGTCTCCCTACAAAAGTACATAATAGTTCTTTCCAAACACAACATCCCTAAGCTTCAGTATGTAGCTCCTGTTGATTATGAAATATTAAATCTCTCCCCTAGATAAGTTATAGAGTTATGAGTAGGTGAATAACTTGATGGTTAAAACCTCCGACTATGCATGAGTTGAGAAACTGCACCAATTGCAAATTCTACAATAGCCTTTTAACAGATACAAGTGCATGATAATAAATGACTATATCTGTAAGCATCAATGATTGTTACTGCATTAAACCAATTTAACTCTAAATGAAGCTATATTAGATTAATTGCAGCAGCTGGCCGAATTCCCTCCTATTCGAGAAATTAAGGGAATCTTACTTAATACAAATTAAAATGACATCTTCGACTTGCAACTTTGAACCCTTTAGATATACACCAGCAGCCTTTTTAATCTCAACTTCAACAGTGAGGCCTGTCCTCACGTCTTATTTGACTAAGACAATTCCTGTGACCATTGTATCACATCAATTATTAAGAGCAATCAGCTGTTGTTCTATAAGAAGAGCATGTCATGCATTTAACCGGATGGCAATTGTAGCTCTGCATAAACATTCCCACCATCCTCTAGGAGATTTCTTTAATCCATAATAGGACTTCTTTACATATACACACATTGCATGCCACCACATATCCAGCAGGAAGATCCATTCCACAAATAAGAAATGCCTTTAAATTGTACAAATGTAGCTCCTATTCAAAAAGCTTCCAAACAGAAAAACCAGATTATGGTTTAGTTTTGCTACTAAAATAAGCATCTCTTTGTAGTACTTGCTTCTGATTTTATCCTTTTGCAATCAGCCGCCATAGTTCTCCAGAGATGAGTTCTCATAACATGATGATGTACACCTACTTGCTTCCAACGTAGTTTGACCTTTGGCAGATCAACCCATTCCCAACTGCCATTTTTCCCTAAAAGTACTCCTCATCCATTGCTCCACATCATTTGACATCAACTTGCCTCTTATTAACTCGAAGGAGGTGATGCAAAGTAAAGGGTAACAAGGAGATGGTGGTCAATATAAATAAACAGGAAATTGGATGTTGAGAATACTTTTATAACACTTTTGCAGTTATCATCTGATGGGTCACAAAAACTATAAGATTTAGTTGTAGTAATTTAAAGGAGAAATATCAGCATAACCACCTAATAAACTTCTCAAGAAGATGTTGTCATTATCTAAAATTATCAGCAACCTGTTTCTTTTTTAGTAGATCAGCAATTATCTCATGTTAGTCTGAGTAGTAGGCAGTGTATAGTAAATTCTAATACTATAATTCTCCTTGAAACTACATGAAGGGGAATGGTGAGAATATCCTGATTCTGAAACACAACAGTAATCTAAGTTGATGATTTACACCAACAGACTCCTCCCCACCCATGGATGCTTAATGTACCTTCGGCTCATAAAATCTTGACTACCAAGATGCCTACCACGATACCCACCTTGCCATCATACACCATGTCACTTTTCCTATTTTTCACAAAAGAGCCTCAATTGACCAACCGAAAGGACTGCATGACCATCTCCATCTTTTGTTGCACTAAAATTGGTGAGAAGTGGCAGTACAAAGGCAGGGTTGTAATCTCCCACTTAAGCCTCAAATAGCCCGGGTGTTTTATTGATTTGAATTTCAACTCCACCGACAAATTTATGCCAAAGCAATTTTCAGTCATTTTCTACAATTATAAATCTTGCAACTAAATATTACTACAGAAAAACCATCAAAAAAGAAAATTCTATTGCACATGAAAAAAGTTCAATGTTGCGGGTGGCAAATACGTTCTTGAACTAATCCTCAACAAAAGCACAGTCAAGGTACATAAATTAGACTAATTTATTTTAAGAACTTTATATTACAGTGACTTCTATACTGTTAGAACATTCATGGTAGGGAACTTAAAACAACAGAACATGTAACAGAAAAAGCAACTCTAAGACCAAGACACAGATTACAAGGCACGGCACGACATAATTTATTACTGTGATTATGCGATGATTACATGTACAAGTCGAAATGTATTAAGTTGAGAACAAAAACAACACTTCCATCACAGTTATTTCACGTCAAAACGACAAAGATCAGATGAAAACTCATGTTTAGTTGTTCATAGCACTATTAAGCAGGGTAGAGAATAGTTAAAAGACAATGTCGGACTCTTACCTGAAGAGTAAAAGCCTCCAAAGGAATTGGATCCAATGTCGTAACCACATATACATCATTAAATTCGTTGTTAATGAATGTACCACCATTTATCACACTGCACAAAAAAGCGGTGAGAATTCATGGTTTCCAGTAATAGGACATGAATATTGTATCAAGAAAATATATCATCCAGCTAAAACAAATTCCAAGAAGCTGTAGTTAGGTACTGGAGACTATATTTCTATAGAATCTATAAAATAAGGAGAGTAACCTGAAATTACTTACGGTTGAAATGGGAACTACACCACCTCAAAAACACATTCTTTTGGCACAAAAAATAGTCAAACCTTTATTGTTATTCTCGTACATTTTTTAAACCATGGATATCAAAATAGTCAGATTATGTAGACCTGTAATGGATATAACTGAAAAAAAAAAAAAGAAGAAATCTGGGCCACGACATGGAAGTTACTATGTTAGCATAGACATAAGTCTCAGGACAATAACTTCCATATCTTTCACGAAGACGGACACTGAATAACAGATACAAGAAAGCCCCATTTCTGTCTTTTCCTTTTGGTCCTTGATTTTTCCCTCATTTTCTGTTTACCCCATTCCTTTTACCACGTACATTCCTTTCCTCTACTGATCCTAAAGTTACACATATCACATTCAGAGAATAATCAATCACAGAATAATAAATTATGCAAATGCAGATGTTTTAAGAACAAGAGCGTTTTTAATGGAATGAGGCTGGCATGGAAAAAGGCTTTTGCAGAAATAAACATGAAATGTGAAATGATTGACTTAAATTACTCATTACTAGTATGGAACATATAACAGGAGGATCCAAACATAATCACCACAAGCAGAGAAAAATATTCTGAACATTACTGGCAAGTTTTCATCTCATACTTATCTTAATTTCTGAAAAGAGGCACCTGTCTTTGTCAGATCATATATTAACACAATTAACAAAGATAGAACTTTTAGAAGCAAGTTTTCATCTCATACTTAATCTTTATTTCTGAATCTTTGTCAGATCATATATTAACACAATTAACAAAGATAGAACTTTTAGAAGCAGCAGGATGGGATGAAAATTAGAAAGGAAGAGCATCAATCGCCAAAAGGAAAAGAAATGAGAGGAAAAAAAATAGTTTTCCAGGAACCCTCATAACTAATAACTCAACAGAATGACATCAATATCTCTCTCATAAGCACGCTCAAGTAAAGATTAGGCTGAATTGTTGTGGTTCTTTATCCTGATATTGATAAAGAGAAGAACAAGATCCATTCAATTTCACAGGCTCCACAATCAGAAAAACTTCCTCAACATGTATAGAGTTACACCTCTCAGACATGTAAATAGGAGAACAGACTATGTACTTATGCTATACTTTACCTGGCAAATCCTAACTATGCCCTGAGCCAATCTTGTTTTTCATCTTTTTTCTCTCTTACATGTTTCTTCAAAACACCTTGTGTCTCAATTTACAAATGTATAACTTACCAACAGAAATTTCAAAATGAAATAATTTGAAATAAGACAAGTTACGGTAAGTCAAAATCAAATCTAGTGTCCATACTTTCAACCAAGAGAAGAGAATTCATACCGGAAAATTGCATAAATCTGGACACTGGATAAATTTCGATGATGCAAGAAAGACTTATTTGGATGAACAAAATAAGACTTAAGACTATCTAATAAGATGTTTGTGCTAACCACTCTTGAAGGAAAACAAAAATCAATTCAAAGGCGTCCTTTGGAAGTAGTATCCCAAGCTCTTCATGAAGCTCCCTCCTGAGGCAAGCAAAACTTCTATATCAAGCTGACGCCAACGGAAAAGAAATTTCAAACCAGAAGAGAAGAGTAAATAAAAAGGATCAGAAAAATCATATCAAAATCCTGGTCATTAAAAGAGTTAAATGCATGAAACACTTCATGCACTTACAAAATATGTAGGTGGTTATTACATACACATTTATAACTTGCCCATGCTCATGTGGTAAATAGTACAACCAGAAAATTCCCTATATTAAAATGAGGTCTAGTATGCTATATCATTTTTCTATACTACTAGAGACCGCAAGCATCTTTTGTATATAGCTTTCGAATGCAGCCCACTCAAACTTCAGCATAGGTATAGGGATAGAGTTGAATCACAGATAAATGCTCTCAAACAGTGCTAATCTGAAGTTGTTTGAAACAGGAGAAGAGGTTGGACAACCCACCAACTTTCAAATCCTACTATAAGGAAATAACTCAGTTTAAGAAACATCCACGATTGACTGTACATGCTTTGGCAGTCTTGTGTTTGGCCATTGGAGGAGTGCACTTAAAGCATTCCTGGTTGGAATTCTCCAATAAATTGTAATCTCTGTGGAAAAACAAGCTATAGATTCCAACCAAATTAGGCTTTAAACTTGTTCTCCTGAAATTTTTAACAGCTTTGCTGCTAATACAAAAATTCTCTAAAATAACACATTACCTAGTTGATTATTTTCTCATGTTTACTTTGATGTTGATCCTATAGCAACTTCTTTCTTTCATCAGATCTAAAATTAGCAGGTTACCCTCATACTCCAAAATGAAAAAACAAATGAATTAGTTATATTCCACATCAAGGACTTGAGCTGCAAATAACTAATGACTTAAAGTTGTCGAATAAGAACTCTACAAATGAATTAGTTATATTCCACATCAAGCACTTGAGCTGCAAATAACTTATGACTTAAAGTTGTCGAATGAGAACTCTAATTGTTTTATAAGATTTAATGGAACATCATGTAGGTTGTCAAACATGTCAATCAGAAAGTGGTGGATCCCAGACTCAGAGAATGAAAATGGGGAGTGACTATCTGGAATATAAAAGAGCCCATGTTAGGCCAGTTTTGTGCTAGTGTAGCAATAGAAACTCAGGGAAGCTTGCAGTGAACATAAATTTCAATAAGTAGAATGAGTATTGTGTGTAGGCGCATGTCTATAGCATGTATATAAATTCATTAACATACATTGCTGAGAATAGGGAAGAATCGCCAGCAGATATATGACCAGCACTAGATATATCCCACAACCCAGGCCATGAATCCTTACAGTCAGCACGTTGTTGAAGAAGTAATTCATGAGTACTCTCGGAATATATCCACACATGAACAGCTCCATGGTAGTCCCCGTCTCTATGAACATCTCCCCTATGCAAGTAACAAAACCTTAATCCCAAGACATCAGAAAAGAATTATAAACATTACAAATTCCTTGATCATTGTGTAAATTTAGACATCCTACTTCCTCTGTGCTTCCATTGGTAAATGCATGTATCTAAGAACCTCTTTGCGTACATATAGCCAGATAATGTGGAATAAGGATTTTGTTCAGTTGATTCAAATGTGATCATAACAAGCTTCTGACAATGCGAAAGCAGTCAAAATGCCACTAAACTCCATCAGTACCTAACCAATACATTCTCACACTCAGGTGATGTAACCTATAACATAAACTTTAATGGCATGTTCTGGAGGATTGATGAGATGTAATCCGCCCATATCATTCTACTACCACCAGCAATTCAAGTGCAAAAACTAACGGATATGAATAAATAAAATTTCAGATTTACACGGAAAAAGAAACATGGTATTGTTTCCTGACCCAGAACTTAAGCAATAACAAATATTAAGTGCTAGATAATCTAAGAATAACTGTCCACAAATTTCACAAGAACCCTGCTACATACACACAATTATGTCTCCCTCTTCTTTGGTGCTTATAGTAAAGCATCGACAAAACCATGTCGTTCAGGAAATTAAAACAACTTAAAATAGCCATCAAAGACCTCCCTTGTCAAATATATTATCTCCCACTTCAAAAAACCAAAGACTCCATCATTTCTGCCCCATCAGAAATCCAAATACAGGAATATATGTGGTAGAGTAAACAATAACAAAGTTAAAGTTACTCCAGCAATTAAACGCTAAGAACATCTAAAAAGTTTTCCTTTTTGGCACTATTCAGCAACTTTTATTACCATAATTTAAACAATTGCAATCAAAGTTTTCAATTGATTTTCTTATTGTTATTTCACTTTTCTGATCTGCGATTTCCACAAAAGCCAATAAGTTCATTGAATTCTTGATTTCTTAGGATTCTTCACTTCTTTGTTGATATGAAGAGAGGGAGGAATTAATCACCTGGGTTTTGAAATGCCAGTTTTCGCACGAGTTTTAGTGAGGACATCAAGGTACTCTTCTTGTTTGAGTACCTCATCTTCTGCTCCTGCTGCAGCCATTATTTCTTTCTTTTGTTTTCTTGGAAAACGAAAGCTCCAATTGAAAATGAAAGCTCACTAAAGTCCAACTTTGTGTTAAGGATACACGTTGATAAGAAACAAATTCGCTGCGGGAGAATTGCAGTTTTGGTGGCCTATGTATCAAATTAGTCCTTAATATTTTGATTAAAGTCACTTTAGTCCCCAAATTTTGTGATTTTAAGACAGATTTAGAGTAACTAACAGAAATGAAATAAATGATTAAAGATCAAGATCAACTGCTATTAGTCAACAACTTTGATTTTACACTTTTGGTCTCCAATGTTTTAATTTTAAATCATTATATTTCCCTAAATTTTAAATAGTGATATTAAATGTTTTAGCATTCATTGAGATGCAAATTAGAATGATATAACATTAAATGGGTGATAAGAATTCTAATTAAACTTCCTTTTCTTCTTATTTTTATTTTGTTCATGCTAATAATATATCAAATGGTTATTTTTTTATATAGTTAGTCTCAAATTTGCTATAATACATGTATATTATTGTTTGTCACTATTCATAATTAATTGATAATGAGTTTTATTATCTTTATTTCTAATAATAATTAAAACTTTATTAAATATCCCTTTAGATATAAGGAATGTATGCTTTTTGTAAACTAAGTTGATATGCTTTTTGTAAATTAAGTTGCTTTTTTTAACATTAATAAGTTATCAATTGAGTTTGAAATGAAGTCAGCATTTTATACACATTATATGAACCATTAAATGATTATCAAGGTACATAGATATTAAAATAAATGCTTTAAAACTACAATATTGAAATGTTAGAGTTTAAGTGGCAAGAAAGACAACAAAAAATAAAAGGTAATTTTCTTAAGAATTTTTAAAATTACTTCACATTGATACCCACCATCACTAGTTTTTATAAGTAAAATGGGTATCTACAAAAATTTAAAGTGCACGTGTACAAGGCACAACAATTTTTGTAGTAGTAACTATAATAAAATTAGATTATAGGGAGAAAATTTATGATAATAAACTTAGATTATGGGGAAAAAACTATAATAAACTTAGATTATTATTGATACTTTTACAAAAATTATTACATGTCTTGTGCACATAAGTCTCATATTCTTGTAGTTAGCCATTGTACTTATAAAAACTAGTGCACTTATAAAAACTAGTGATGATAAGTATCAATATGAAGTGATTTAAAAAATTGTTAAGAAATCTATCTTTTTTTTTCTTCTTTCTTGCCATAAAACTAAAAGTCCAATATTGTTTTAAAGCATTTATTTTAATATCTATGTACCTTGATAATCATTTAATAGTTCATATAATGTGTATAAAATGTCAACTTCATTTCAAACTCAATTGTAACCTATCAAAATTCCAATAAAAATATCAACTTAATTTACAAAAAGGATATATTTCTTATATTTTTAAAAGATAATTAATTAATTTTTAAATTATTATTAGAAAAATAAAACTTATTATGAATTAATTATTGTAAGAAATAATAATATAAACATATTATACTAAATTTGATACTAACTATGCAAAAGAAATAAACATATGATACATTATTAGAATGAATAAATAAAAAAGAAGAAAAAAAGTATAATTAGAATTTTTATTACCCATTTAACACTATTTCAGTCTAATTTACATCTCAATTCATGCTAAAATCCTTAATATCACTATTTAAAATTTAAAAAACTATATAATGATTCAAAATCAAAATATTGGGAACCAAATGTGCAAAGTCAAATTTTGTGACTAATGGCAATTTGATATTGCCGTTAGTCATTGTTCTATTTCTATTAATTGTCCTAAATCTGCATAAAATTACAAATTTTGAGGGTTAGATTTATTTTGAACGAAACATTAGGAACCAATTTGGCACACAAGCCAAATATCAGGGATTAGGACTATAATTCTCGCACATTTGGTTTGTATATAAAGTAGTCCTTATTGTTTTTAGGGTAAAATGCCAAAAACCCTTACGTGGTTTGCTGAATGTTCAATTTATCCCCTTTTGATTTGAAATTCTAAACTTTAACTCCCTGTGTTTTCAACTAAACCAAAAGTGAGACGGAAAATATCTAAACTAACAATTGAATGGAAAATGTCATAGTTGCCCTTGTATAAATGAATACATCAACAGAATGTTTCGTCATTTTGGCAATTCAAAGAATGGAGAGAGAGAGAGAGGGAGGGAGGGAGGGAGGGAGGTGAAGCTTTGGAGGAAACCGTAGGAAGACATAATGATAGCGAGATAATTTTGCATGTTATTTATTAATATTCTATCTTAATTTTGGCCAAATATTATGCTAATTGATGGATTTTGTTTATATTTGGTGTTTTGTGTTGTTATAGGACTTTAGAGTAGAAAATGACACTTCAAGTTAAATTTTTCAGAAGACTATTTGCTCCAAAACGTGCCCACGCCAGAGATTGAGAAGTTGAAAATTGGAGATGAGACCCGGAAATTATCTCTAAAATTTGGAATTATCTTTTGGATGTTTTGTTAAGAGCTTTTATTAGAATAGGGAACATGCTTAGTTAGTATTTTATTGGGTAAAAAACAAAAAAGCCCCCTGTGGTAAACCTAATACACAGAAAAGCCCTCCATGGTTTCAAAATATACAACACGATTTCTCATACTTTGAACTAAATTGTAAAGGTGACGGAATCCGTTAAAGTTAACGGAAATGGACAAAATGACCAAAATACCCTGATATAATTAAGCAAAAGACAGCTCAAAAAAATCATTTGTTTTATTCTCTAAATAGAGAGAATTGAGGGTTAAGGGGTAGAATAGGTATATTTGATAAAAATTAAGTATAAAATTTTTTTTTTAGGTTCCAATAAGTCATTTCCGTTAAATTTAACGGATTCCGTCACCTTTACAATTTAGTTCAAAGCATGAGGTATCGTATTGTATATTTTGAAACCATAGGGGGCTTTTCTGTGTATTAGACTTACCACAGGGGGCTTTTTTATTTTTTACCCTATTTTATTTTCGGATAAGTTAGTTTCAGATGAGTTTTTGAAGTTGATTAGGAGAGGAAACAAATCAACTTACAGTTGGAAACGTTTTCTTGATAGGCTCCTTGGTGACTTGATAAAAGGAAGGAGACTAGTAGTTCATTGGGCTTCTTTTCCGTCTTTTCAAATAACATTTAGTAGGTTTCTTTCTGTTTTACAAGTTTTACAAAAACAAGACTTGTAGAAAGACTTTCATGGAGATTTGTGGCTACGTTTTCTTCATGGAGCAGAGCTAAATTTATGTCTAGTTGAAGAGTAATCAAGGCACGGTTTCATGATCAATTGTGAGATCTTTTAATTTTTTATGTGCTTAATTTTATATGTCATGAGTATTTAATTATTTCCTGTATTTCACTGGTTACTATCATTTGGGTTTAGTTGAATAATTTGGCCAACTATTCAATTGTCTGAATGATTTAATGCCAATTAAGACATCAAGTTCGTAATATTTGATAGTTTAATATTAGTGACAGATGGCGCAATTTCATTACTTCACAAGTTGTCTAATTTGTACTGTGGAAATAATTAATCTAGTTTAAATGAACTTGCATGTGTGTTTGTTAACTAGAATTGGGTCTCTCTAATATTTAAATCCTAGGTTGTAAATAGATAAAATCCTATGAGCATCACTAGGATTATTAACTTTACAAGGGAAGTAGTTAATAAGCATCTCTTGACTATCGAGAAATTAAGAAAAGATTGGTAGTTCGGCGGTTGTTGAATTGCTATAAATAATTTATTTGTGAACATACGAGTTATTTTCTAGTATTAGTGATCAATTGAGTTGAACCGTTGCCAAGATTATTTCCTTGACTTGATTTTGCTAACTAATTTATTCTTTAATTTATATTATTGCATTTTACCATTTTATTTAATTTAATTATAATTTTAAAGAAATTCTACAACTTTTCCCCTCAATATTCATCGCATTTCTCTGTGAGTAATAAATCTACCAGTTCTCTAAGAAGATACTTATTAACTTTTGGGAGTAGGTAATTTTATTTTTGGTGATTTGACACCCACCAAATTTTTGCGCCGTTGCAAGGGAACTGGTGCTTAAAACGATTTGTTATTTTACATTTTGATTATTCTCTGCTTTATGCCTTGATCTTCCTGTATAGGAAACCTTGAATTTGATCCAGAAATAGAGAAAAGAGCCAAGAGATTGGCTTAGGAAGCTAAATTGTGTAAGCAACAAGATTCATCACCATTTTCTCCTAGACTTGACTTGGTTGTCGACTTAAGCAAATCATTTCGTGATTTTGAAGAGGACGTAAGTGGATTAGAGGAAGTGATGGCAGCTCAAAGGACTTTGAGGGAACTCGCAACTCCAAATGTTAACCAGCAACCACTATGCATCACATATCCTGAAACCGAGGAAGCTTTCGAACGTAAATCTGGTTTAATTCATTTATTGCCTACTTTTCGTGGTATTGCAGGTGAAGACCCATATAAACATTTGAAGAAGTTTCACGTAGTGTGTTCAACTATGAAATCTCAAGGTATTATGGACGAACAAATCAAGCTGCGAGTTTTTCCTTTTTCTTTGGCAGACAAGGCTAAAGATTGGTTGTATCACTTGCCATCAGGATCTATAACCATATGGGAAGGACTTAAAAAGCAGTTCCTTGAGAAGTTCTTTCTAGCTTCCAGGGTTGCTAACGTTAGGAAGGACATATATGGTATAAGGTAGACCATAGGAGAATCTCTCTACGAATATTAGGAAAGGTTCAAACAATTGTATGCTAGTTGCCCACATCACTAGATACCCATCTAGCTATCGATTCAATATTTTTTATAAAGGATTGTTACCAATGGCTAGAAGCATGGTAGATGCAGCTAGTGGTGGTGCTCTAGTCAATAAAACAACAGATGAAGCACAATGTTGATTTCTAATATGGCGAAAAATTCTCAACAATTTGGTACTAAGACAGAGGGAGTGACTAGAAGGGTAAATGAGATAAATCATTCTGATCTTGAAAATTGACTATCTGAACTAATTGTTTTGGTTCGCCAAATGGTTGTAGGACAATTGTAGATAGCTAAAGTATGTGAAATTTGTACGGCTCTCGGACACCCAATTGACATGTGTCCGACTCTTCAAGAAATTCTCATGAGCAGGCAAATGCTGTAGGAGGTTTTTCAGGACCACCGCAAATGAGGAATGATCCGTATGCACCTACATACAATCCAGGGTGGCGAAATCACCCCAACTTCAGCTATGCTCCAAAATCGTCAAATTTTTCACAACCCTTTCAAGCAAGACCACCAGTGCAGCAACCATCAACTTCTAATACAAGTATGTCACTTAAGGACATGGTTAAATCCCTTACTAATAGTACTTGTCAAATGCAATAGGAGTCACAGAGATTTCAACAAGAAACCTGAGCTAGCATTAAAAATTTGGAGACACAAATGTCGCAACTAGCATCTTCAATGAACAATTTTGAGAATAATAAAACTAAACTACCAACTCAGGTTATTCCAAATCCAAAGGAAAGTGCAAGTGCAATGACCCTCCATAGTGGCAAGAAAATACAGTTCTTAGTATCGCGAGAAAGGAAAATTAATGGAGAAAAAATGAATAAAGAGCTTGAGAAGAAAGACTCCTCAACTGAAAAGGTAAGACATAAATATGATGTTTCTAAAACACTTGAAATTGACTCTCCTTTTCCTAGCAGGATGGCTAAAACAAAGAAGGAAGAATTTGAAAAGGAAATTTTGGACACAATTTGAAAAGTTGAGATCAACATTCTTTTGCTTGATGCAATTAAGCAGTTACCGAAATATGCAAAATTTCTGAAAGGATTGTGCACTAATCAAAACAAGTTTAATAATGATGACAAAATAAGGATTGGTGAGAATGTGTCAGCTTTCCTCCAAAGGAAGTTGCCTCAAAGGTGCAAGGATCCAGGTATATTCACAATACTATGCATTATAGGCAATAAAAGAATAGAAAGAGATATGTTTGATTTAGGGGTATCCATTAATGTTATGCCTTTATCAATATTTAAAACCTTAAATTTAGAATCTCCTAAGGATACAAGGGTAATAATTCAACTAGCTGATAGATCTAATGTTTATCCTAAAGGCCTAGTTGAAGATGTTCTAGTGAAAGTTAATGAACTTAGTTTTCTGCTGATTTCTACATTGTTGACATGGATGATGACTATTCTATCAATTCAGCTTTAATTCTCTTGGGTAGACCATTCATGAGTACTGTTAGAACAAAAATTGATATGCATGAAGGTACTTTATCTGTAGAGTTTGATGGAGACATAGTTACTTTCAATATTTTTGATGTAATGAGATACCCAGAGGACATTGAGTGTGTTACTTATGTTGGTATTACTAATTCTATTGTGCAAGCTAACTTTGAGCAGAATTTTATGGAAGACAAGTTGAAATTTGTGTTACAGCATAGCAAGACAGGAAAGGAAGTGGAACTTGAGGATGAGGAACCTATATAAGAAGCAATTATAGCTCTACAATCACTTCCTGAATTTGAAATCCAGTGCATTTAATTTCTAAAAAGACAGGAATTACGCTTGTTCGAAATGTGAAAAATGAGTTAGTGCTAATGAGAGTTCAGAATAGCAGGAGAATGTGTATTGATTTTAGAAAGCTAAATGCAGCACCAAGGAAAGACCACTTCCCCTTATCTTTCATTGATGAGATGCTTGAAAGGTTGGCAGGTAAATGTTACTTTTGTTTTCTTGATGGATATTTTGGATATTATCAAATTAGTGTTGCTCAAGAAGACCAATATAAAACTACTTTTACTTGCCCTTTTGGAACATTTGCTTACCGTCGCATGCCTTTTGGATTGCGCAATGCCCCATATACATTTCAAAGATGCATGATGAGTATCTTTTCTGACTTGATTGAGAATTGCATTGAAATATTCATGAATGAATTTACCGTTTATGGCAATTCTTTTGATCAATGTTTGCATCACTTAATGAAAGTTTTGAAACGGTGCATTGAAACCAACTTGGTTCTTAATTATGAAAAATATTACTTCATGGTGAAAGAAGGGATAGTTTTGAGCCATGTTATTTCATCTAGGGGTATTGAAATTGATAAAGCCAAGGTTGATTTAATTACTAGTTTACCTTACCCCACTAATATAAGGGAGTTTCGTAGTTTCCTTAGTCGTGCAGATTTTTACAAAAGGTTCATCAAAGATTTTTCTAAAATTGCACAGCCATTATCTCATCCACTTAAAAGGAAGTATCATTCTATTTTGGAGATGATTGTAAGTTGGCATTTGATAAATTGAAGGCAATGTTGACTACTGCACCAATCATTCAACCTCCAAATTGGGGTTTATCTTTTGAACTCATATGTGACGTGAGTCAATATGCTGTTGGTACTGTACTTGAGCAAAGAAGTGGGCGGTGTAACCACGTCATTTATTATGCGTCAAAAATATTGACCCCAACTCAATGCAACTACACCACCACGGAGAAAGAGTTTTTGACAATTATTTTTACTTTTGAGAAAATTAAATTACATTTATTGGGATAAAAAATAATAGTTTTTTCTGATCATGCAACTATAAAATATCTTTTGGCAAAGAAGGAGTCTAAATTGAGACTCATTTGTTGGATACTTTTACTGCAAGAGTTTGATTGGGAGATTAAAGATCGTAAAGGAGTTGACAATTCTGTGGCAGATCACTTGAATAGATTGATTCGAGAAGAGGAAGTCATACCCATATCTGAGGTATTTCCTGATTAATTTTTATTTCATTTTAAGAGTAAAAATTTTGATATGCGGATATTGTTAATTTTCTAGTGGCTCATAAATTTCCAAATGATATGAGTAAGGCTAAGAGGGATAAAATAATAAAAGATTCTAGGTATTATATGGGATGATTCATATTTATGAAAATAGGTTCAAATCAGGTCATCTGTAGATGTGTACCCAATGAAGAGATTCCCTCCATACTTATGCATTGTCATAATTATGCATGTGGTGGACATTTTGACTCAAAAGGAACAGCTAGAAAAATCATTGATTGTGGTTTTTATTAGCAAAATTTATTTAAAGATAATTACCTATTTTGCAACAGTTGTGAGAAATGTCAAAAAGTTGGAAGTTTATCTCATAGGGATGAAATGCCTCAGATTCCTATTTTATTTTGTGAAATTTCTGATGTCTGGGGTATGAACTTTATGGGATCTTTTCCTAACTCTTTTGGTTTTTTCTCTATATTCTATTGGCTGTAGATTATGTGTCAAAATGGGTAGAAGCAAAGGTTACTCGAACTAATGATTCCAAAGTTGTTGCAGGATTTCTCAAATCTAACATTTTTAGTAGGTTTGACGTTCCAAGAGCAGTCATTAGTGATCAAGATACACAATTTTGTAATCGCACTATTGAAGCTTTAATGTGCAAATATGGAGTATATCATCGAGTTGGCACAACTTATCACTCTCGGACCAACGAGCAAGCTAAGGTTTCGAATCGAGAGATCAAAAGTATTTTGGAAAAAACGGTCAATATAAATTGCAAAGATTGGAGTTTACGATTGGATGACCGGTTATGGGCATACCACACAGCTTATAAGACGCCAATTGGAATGTTACCATATAGGTTGGTTTATGGTAAGATGTGTGATAAGTTACATTTTTGTCATTAATTTTATGGTTATTTCCCTCTTTTATTTTACCAAATATTACGTTAATTGATGGATTCTACTTATATTTGGTTAATGGTTCTAATTATAGGAAAAAGAGCAAAACATGACAAAAAGGGGCAATTTTCCAATTAATTTGATGGTGACACGTTCGGGACCGGTTTCCAAATTCGATTCAAACTCTGGGCAGCTTTAGAGGAAGATTTGGAAGACTTGAATTCTAATTATTAGTTTTATGGTTGAATTAGGAAACTTGAAATACTTTCTTTTGTGGTTTATTTTTCTATTTAGAATACTAGTTTTATTTGGTAGTAGACTTCAATTAGGAAACAAAAAGAATAAGGAAAAGCCGGATTCCCGCGTGATTAAGAGTTGGGTAGCAATAATCTCGCGAAAGGGGACTCTTTGAAGTATTAGGGGGAGCCGTCACTTGCTTTGGGGGTTGGTCGGCTGGCCTTTTCATTAGTCTTTGGAGAAAAACAATTGTAAGTTTTGACAGATTATCTTTCGGCGTGGCTTGTTCTCCCTTAATGGAGAACTAGTTTCATATTTTTAGTTAAGGAACGCTGAGGATTTGGTTCAGCTATCACTATGAGATCTAATCGATTTTATTTATCTCCTCTATTCTTTGATATTTGTATGTTTTCTGCTTTATAGAGTATGATTATTGTTGTGTGATTGAATAGGTGCACAATATTTAATTGTTCACGTAATCTATTTGCTAATTAGAGTAGTTGAATCCGTAATTGTTTGATTACTCTAATCCAGGTAGCGACTGGCATAATTGGATTTGTGTCAGGGGAACGTACAATCTAATTTAAATAAACTCTCGTAACGTATTTATTAATTAGAACAGGATTTCTCTAATTCTTAATGCAATTAATGAATTAAATCCTATGGTCATACTTAGGGTTATTTCTAGGTTAGGGAAATAGTTAATGGTCGTATATTGACTATCGAAACAGTAAGGAGAAACTGACTGTCAGATCGTATCGGCAGTTAAAAACCTGTTTATTAATGAATATTGGAATTATAACTGCATCAATGATTGGTTACTTGAACCATCTCTGAAGTGTAACCTTGGGTAGAGTTCTCTCTATTAGTTGTCTTTCTCAATCTCTTTTGCATGTTTCATTATCTTTATAATATTTTACTAGTCGTTAAATCTTGAAAATCCCCCCACTCCGTTTTAACTTGAAAAAGAGCAAATTTTTCCCAATTCCTGTGAAATCGACCCTACTCACCGCTATATATAAAATTTATATTTTTGTTGAGTAGGTTTTTGTTATTGCACAAGCTCGATGTGACGCCCGAAAGAATGAGTGTGAGAATTCAAAAATTTTTATATATTTTCTAGACATGATTTTGTTTCCTTGTTTATAATTTTGTACCTTTCTTCAAGATATTAATTTTCTATACATTTTTATAAAGGAATATAATTTTCAAATCATTTCCTTGATACGAGTTAGTCCACGTTAAGTTTGAAGTGTATTATGGACGTGAGACCCGCTAGTGCGGTAAATGCAATATATTTTTGACAACTTGTTGGAGGTTTGTATTAAGTGATATTATTTTACAAGGTGCTAAGAGATTTGTATTAGAGAGACAAAAAGATAAGTTTTAAGCTAAAAGGTGACAAGTGTCACCATTCAATTCACCCTTGGACTTTTGACCAAGATATTTTTACCATCTTAAAGCTAATTTTGGCCATTTTATTTCTTCATTTGAAGCTTTCTTGGCTGAACTCCTTAGGGAGAGAAAAGAAAGAAACCTCCAACTACTTTCTTCAATTTCTTGCCTTGATCTCACAAACCAACCGCTAAAACTTTGATTTGCTCCATAAAAACCTTTCTCTTGGTAGGATTAAGGTGAGTGGTGAAGTGGTTTGAGAAACAAAGGTGTTAAGTTGCTTGTTGTCTTGAGGTTACAAGGGCTCGTGGCGAAAAAAGGCTTGTAGTACTTATTCACGTGACTGGATGACATATATTTTGTACAGTTTGGATTTGGAATCATTTTATGTATAGTTTGGGGAATTGTTTCCGCTTCGCTTATGACATGTAATTATTGGAGAATTTGATGTAATATTTGAGATTTATATTGTAATTTATTTGAGAACTGTAGTGACTGACTGAGTCCCGGCGAGAGTTAGGCAGGCGGTCCGCCGAACCCTTTGGTTCGCCTTAGGGTGAGGTGGGGCTGTCACAGTTGGTATCAGAGCTTAGGTTTCAGATCTCTATAGTGTATCCGAGACTTGAAGTTTAGGATGCCGGACTGTGGGTTTGGTTTGAAATATCAGTGATTCTTGTAGGACTGAAAGGCGGACAAGTAGGTGTTATTTGACTCTTAGTGTTTGCTTGGAATGCTTGAGTGATTCTTGCGGGATGTCTTGACTTGATTGGTACAAGATGGAATGTCGAGAACGATATTCTTTTAAGGAGGGGAGTTTGTGACGCTTGAAAGAATGAGTGTGAGAACCCGAAAATTTTTATATATTTTTTAGACATTATTTTGTTTCCTTGTTTATAATTTTGTACCTTTCTTCAAGATATTAATTTTCTATACATTTTTATAAAGGAATATAATTTTCAAATCATTTCCTTGATACGAGTTAGTCCACGTTAAGTTTGAAGTGTATTATGGACGTGGGACCCGCTAGTGCGGTAAATGCAATATATTTTTGACAACTTGTTGGAGGTTTGTATTAAATGATATTATTTTACAAGGTGCTAAGAGATTTGTATTAGAGAGACAAAAAGATAAGTTTTAAGCTAAAAGGTGACAAGTGTCACCATTCAATTCACCTTTGGACTTTTGACCAAGATATTTTGCCCATCTTAAAGCTAATTTTGGCCATTTTATTTTTTCATTTGAAGCTCTCTTGGCCGAACTCCTTAGGGAGAGAAAAGAAAGAAACCTCCAACTTCTTTCTTCAATTTCTTGCCTTGATCTCACAAACCAACCGCTAAAACTTTGATTTGCTCCATAAAAACCTTTCTCTTGGTAGGATTAAAGTGAGTGGTGAAGTGGTTTGAGAAACAAAGGTGCTAAATTTCTTGTTGTCTTGAGGTTACAAGGGCTCGTGGCGAAGAAAGGCTTGTAGTACTTATTCACGTGACTGGATGACATATATCTTGTACAGTTTGGATTTGGAATCATTTTATTTATAGTTTGGGGAATTGTTTCCGCTTCCCTTATGACATGTAATTATTGGAGAATTTGATGTAATATTTGAGATTTATATTGTAATTTATTTGAGAACTGTAGTGACTGACTGAGTCCCGGCGAGAGTTGGGCAGGCGGTCCGCCGAACCCTTTGGTTCGCCTTAGGGTGAGGTGGGGCTGTCACACTCGACACCTGTCAATTTTTGGCGCCGTTGCCGGACACTGGCATTAGTTAATTTGTTTTCTTTTTGAGGTCATTTTATTTTTGAATTTCTGGTTTTTTTTCTTCTCTTTCTCGATTTTATGCTCCGTTCCTCTTATATAGGTGAATTAATTTTCGACCCTGAGATAGAGAAGACTGCGCATAGTGCCACCTCGAATGATTCTGATCAAGAAAACATTGTTATGGCTAATGCTCGAACTTTAAGGAAGTTGGCTAGTGCAAATTTAAATCAGCAATCATTATGCATTACCAGTTGCACAGACTCGACACCTGTCAATCTGTCATTTACCAGTTGCACTTGAACATCATGTGTTTTGGACAGTTAAACAGTGTAATTTGAATTCGGATAGAGCTGGAGAGGAAAGGAAGTTCCAACTTCAGGAGTTGGAAGAAATTCGCTTGGAAGCATATGATAATGTAAGGCTCTACAAAAAATGCATTAAATACTTTCATGATACAATATTGCGTCAGAAGCAATTTTCTATAGGTCAAAAGGTATTATTGTTCAATTTGATGTTGAAATTCATGCAAGGTAAGTTAAGATCTTGATGGATTGGGCCTTATGTAGTTGTGGCTATTTTTCCTCATGGTGTTATTGAGATCCAAAGTTTAGAAACTGACAAAATCTTTAGGGTTAATGGTCATCATCTTAAGCATTTTTTGATGTTTCTGAAATTGCTACTATTGAGGAAATTCACTTGATTGATCCAGTCTATGAATAATTGTGCAGGATTTGGATTATGTCTAGCCAAAGACGTTAAAGAAAAACGCAACTGGGAGGCAACCAAATTATTTTGATTTAGTTTATTTTTAATTTAATTTTCTTTGATATTGTTTATTTTTGTTCTTAGTTTTGTATTAAAATAATGTTTTTTCTTTCTTTTTGGCAGGAAATGAGGTTCCATAAGATGTAGTGTAAATGGTGGAAAAAGAAAAAATATTTTCAAAAGTTGGCAAGATGAAATTTATTACACGTGTCATGCCTTGTTCCAGTTATGTGTAATGAAAAATTTCAGAAGACTTTAATGCAAATGATGGGTCCCACGACTTCCAAAAGCAAGTCTTCTGATGAAAATTGTCAGAAGACTAAATTTAAAAAACGTGCCCTATGTGTTACAAGATGAAGTCTTCTGCACAACACAAAAAAAGAGTCATTTTTCCGTTGGTCCTCTTAGCAGCTATAACTTTTCATCAGAAGACTAAATTTAAAAAACGTGCCCCATGTATTACAAGATGAAGTCTTCTGTACAACACAAAAAAAAGTCATTTTTCCGTTGGTCCTCTTAGCAGCTATAACTTTAATTTCAGTTTTCTTCTTACTAATTATCAGAATCTGTTACTTCCATTTTTTTTTTTGAAAAAAGAGAAACAAGAAACAATTCCTTTTTGGTTTAGAATTCTTTTTCATTGGGCATACTATTTTTTTTCCTTCTTTCTCTTTTTAAGGCCACAAAAACTCAGGTTATTCATAAAGATTTGCAGCGTTCGTAAGCTTTAATTGAAACTTCAAATTTCGAGGAAACAGCCATCAAATGCCGCTGTTTCTCTATCACTTAGAGTTGCCAACTATTCAACAAAATCTTCATCATCTCCATCTCTGTTCCCTGCTGTTGGTGCTGACTTGCTCGTGTCGTCATTACTACTGATTTGTCGTTGCTGTTTCAACTGTGTTATCTTTAATGCTGCGTTGGAGTCATCGTCATTGTTGTTCGGGAGCTATATTGTGGCTGACCAGTTCTTGCGGTTGCATTGAATTGTTCATTGGTCGAAATTCATGTTCAATCAAGCTATTGTCGGTTGGACGTCAGGAAGTTGAATGCCATCAATTTGTTCATTGGCCACCGTTTGAAGTTGCCTAATTAATTTGCTCTTGAAGACAAATTTGACAATTGCCAAAACAAAAGGACCAAGCTTCCAACCAAGACTCTCCAATCAATTCTAGAGCCGAACAAGAAACGAAGAGTCCCAACAGAGCCTAAGAAACGATCTAGATTGGGCATCGCTAAGGGAATTTTACCACTTTCTCCTTCCGAATTAGGGGTGAATTAACTCAACTCACCAAGGAACAAACAATGACATTGCACATGTTGAAGTCTCGATCATTTGCTCCTTGTAAGTACATTCATACTCCCACATTGGATCAATTAAATATTGCAACTGAGGTGAAAAAATTATTTACAGCAATTGGGTGGCAGCAATATTTGACACTTAATTATCCCACTTTTCTTGAATCGTGTTGGAAATTTTATAGTACTTTCAAATTTGTAGAGTTGGACAACTTCATATTAGATACTCCAAATGTGGTTAGTTATAGGCTGTTGGGGTCGAGTTGAGTCACTTAATTACTGAATTTAATTACTACTTAGATTTCATTGATGAAAATTCAATTAAATCTAAGGAGTACATCGAGAGTGTTTGTGACTATATTGAACCCTTTGCTTCATATTATGTCGGGATTTGGAAAGTGATGTCAATTGATAAGTTTAGATATGACACTAGTCAATCTAAGAGTTCTTATCTTAAAGACCCGATTTTGAAATATATTCAAAGGTTTTTCGCCTTTAATTTTTCTGGAAGGAATGATGCTTCAGGAACTATGACAAAAGACGAATTTTATTTTATTTGGTGTATGTTGAACAATGTCAAAGTAAATGTTGGTTGTTGGGAAGTGACACAATTTCAAACGGTGCTCACAAAGAAGAATAAGCCAATGATTTTAGGTTCGCTTATCACTAATTTGACTATTCGACGTGGGGTGTTAAATCTTGATGAAGATAAAGATTTACATGTTGCTCACCAATCAAAACCTTTGGATTTGGTTGTTTAGAGAGGATGAGGGTCATTTAGTATAAAGATAACTGTTATCAGTTTTCACTACCGGGAGAGATTAGACTCACAGTCAGGCAGGGTCCCCAGCCTATCAGCTCTTCCCGTACTTCTCAAGTTGTAGATGGAACTGACTCCTCAATTGCAACACCATCTTCTTCTCCTTTTGATGATCGACTTCAGCAGTTGGAAAGTCGCCTTTCTAGGATTGAGCAACAGATGTCGCGAATAGAACGAAACTTGGATGCTTACTTCACCTCGGTTGGATTCACACCTCTAATTTTCCCTCACACTTAGTGCTTGGCAATACTCGCTCTCTCCTGTCCGGGAAGTTCTCTTATTTTTCTTTTCTATTTACTTTCATACATTGAGGACAATGTATCATTTAGGTGTGGGGAAGGAGAATAATTATGCAACTTGGTGTTTTTTGTTTTTCATTCGTGGTTTTTCTTGTTTCAAAAAAAAAGAAAAAAAAAGAAAAAGCAAAAAAAATCCTTGTTTTGAGTTGTTTTTTTTTTAGTTCAATTTGTGGTTCCTTGTTTAGCTTTTCGGGTTTGAAAAAACAATAAATAAAAAAAGATGTTAATATTTTTTTCTTTGTTAGTTTGTCCTTATTCATTATATTATCAAGTTAAAATAGGATTAAGATGCAAGTATGAATAGTTGAATTCTCTTTGCTAGCATTATTATCTTATTGTTTGATGATGGATTCGAACGATGAATGTGCAAGGTTTAACTCAATTTTAATAAGTCATTGTGAGTTTTGGACCTTATGAGCATTTCATTATATCTTGTTGAGTGATACATCACACATGGTTTGAATATTCTAGAGGGTAAAATATAGAAAACCCCCCTGTAGTTAAGAAAATTGACACAAAACCCCCTCATTGTTTAGAAACACCCGCTTAACCCCCCGTGTGCTTTGGACCTTTTTGGATTTTACCTGCTAACTGGTTGGGCAGCTAGCAAGTGATATTAACGCTTCCTAATGGTCACTTGTGATTGGAAAAGACTCATTTATGGAATAAGATATTAGTTTTCATTCTAATTTTATCCTTTATGTCTCTTACAAATGAAACCCACCATAGTTGTAGTTCTGCAAATGAAAAAAATGGGCAGAGAAATGCAAAACTAAGACAAAAAAACATAAGAGTGCAACGTAGCTTTGGAGGGGAAAAAAAGAACTTTGGAGGGGAAAAAAAAGCTTTAAAAGGAGAAACCAAAAATGTCAAGCTCTCAAAACTATGGCTGTGGATCGAGGGACCTAAGGTACCAAAACCGGTGATGTTTCTGCAAGAATAAAACAAAGATTAAGGTAGTGGAATCTAAAAAACTATCAAAAGGTATGTTGTATTTTGTATGTGAAACTGGTGCTTATTCATTTTAGGCATGGTGCAACCCAATTAGTAGAGAATGAGGCACTAATGAATCATCCTGCCAAAGTCCATATGTGGAAGGGGTTTCACCAATTAGACCTACAATAGTGGAAAGATTTTTCATGTCTGGGCAAGGGATGGAAAGTAATAATTATAACATTATTATTGGATTACAGTCGAAGATTCATAATGTCGAAATAATGATGGGGCCGATGAAGAAGATGATGATGGTGTCTGTAGTTGTGTCTCTTTTGTCACTAGTTGTTATATGTATGAGACGAATTTTGAAAAAAAAAATTATAATGCAAAAGTAGTGTAATACAATCTGGAGTTGGGACAAATTTTAGTGTATAAAATGTGTAGAAAACAAGGGAGTTGGGCATCATAGTAGATTTTGTAATGCCTAATATGTGGCCACATCCTGGTTTCAATTGCATGTAATGAAGTACACATTCAGGTTTCAATTAAGAAGAACGAATGAAGCTGCTTTTGTTATAGGACATTTAAAAAATACATGACAAAAAAACTAAAAGACCCGAGATTTCAATGCAATGAACTTGTCAGATTAAGTCATCTTCAGTAAAGATATGACCAGCAATACTGCCATCCACAAACACAAAAACGTGGCATATTGCCACAACCATACCACAATAGTATCCTACCATAACATGGCAAAAAATTTTAGTTTTCTAATTCAATAAATATTACAATCCAATCTCAAAAAGATTCACCGGCAATACTGCCACAAATGACACAACAAGACAATACGTTGCCACATCCATACCATAATGGTATCAGTCAACCAAAACATAGTAAAAAATCTGAGTTTTCTACTTAACTTAACTAGTATATTCAACTAACAAAAGCGAGATAACTGCAGTTTATTTTCTTAGTCTCTTGGAGCCACAATGTCGCAGCCTTGACATCCTTGCAGTTGGTTGCTTTCTCTTTGAAGATCTACTTTGTTGGCTTTCTTGGTTGGTACCACTTATAGGCTGACTTGATCCCTGCATATAAGTCCTCATGGTTAGTATGTAAGTAGATCTCACCACCAAAAAATAGGCAGTTAAGAACTAGTACCTGTGAAAGAGTAGTAACAGTAGTACTTGAGACACTAGCCTGAGTTACAAAAGTTACGGATGTTGCATTTGAAACTATTGGATCAACTTTAGGTGCCTATAGTTCAAATTGAAATGAGTGAGTGTATAAGTAGCAACAAAACAAACTAAATCATAGTTTTGGTTCTGAAATGTTACATTACTTTGTAAAGTTTGGACTTAGGGTAAATTACTATTTTGCAGGTTCTTATGTTATGTCCAGATTTCAAACACCTCTGATAGTAAACTACAAGACCTTTCCTGCTTTCTTTCTGCTGATTTGTAGGCTCTTCTGGACTCTTCTTCCTCTACTTTTTTGTCTACCAGACTGTTTTTTCACCAATGGTGGGTTCAAATATTGCATTTTGCTATCCACACAGAATTGCTTCGAAGGAACGGGACCAATTGTGAAGTTGTAGGCCCTTAAATATGCTTCCCTGTGGTAACAAGCATCAACATATTGCTCGAATTCCAACTTTCTGCTCTGAATGCAGGCAACCGCATGCACACATGGAATGCCACTAAGTTGAAAATGACCATAGGTGTATGTTTTCATCTCCAAATTGACAACATTTGTCCTTCCATAGCCATCAACTTCCAAATTTCCATTTCCTCCATAAATCGCAACACAATTTCTTGGCTTTATCTTCAGTTTCTCTAACTTCTCATGAATGTTTGGACATAAAGTGCCACCATGTTTCAGCATGCCCTCTCGTTTTGTTATCAATCTTTGCATTAATCTCCTCCGAATCCACTCCAGCATTGTTATTATTGGCTCACTTCTAATTTTTAGAGTGTAATCATTCCATGACTCATTCATGTTGTTAACGCATGTGTTACTCCAAGCAGCTATACTAAAGTGGGCTCTAAACCATAGTTTTGGAGACAACCGTTTGAACCATCCCGCAGCTGTTAGCTTGTCACCTTCCTGTGGGTCAGCTCTTTCAAGATTTGCTAGCCGGCATGCTTGCTGTTGCAGCAACTTTCCAAAACATATCTCTAAGGTTTTGATTCTTGAATCTTTGTTTGAAGTTCTCGAACATAGGTTTCAAATAGAATCTGTGCTCTGATTTGGGGAACAATTCCTCAATTGCATGGACAAGACCCTTTTGCCTATCCAAAATGAAAGTGTAAGCCACTCATTTGTTTCCTCTTCCAATTTGGGTGATTAATGCCTGCAAAAACAAACTCCAACTGTCGTAGTTCTCTATCTCGACAACAACAAAGGAAATAGGGAATATATTTTCATTGGCATCCCTACCCAAGACTGTAAGCAGCTGACCTCCGAAGGGACTCTTCAGAAAGCAGCCATTTAACCTATTACAGGTCTACATTCTTCTAGGAAACCATTTTCCAAAACAGCTAATCCATAATATATCCTCTAAAATATAGCCATTTCCTCAACACTTCGCCTATCAATTTACAATGAAATATGACTATCAGGATTGGATTTTTTTACAGTAGCTACGTAATCCCAAAGTCTGTGGTATTGCTCCATGTCATTTCCTCGAAATGCCTCTAATGCTTTCTGCTTTGTTCTGGCAGCTTTTTTCTGACTAATGTCTAGCATAAACAATCTTCTTGTCTCATTCACTATGCCAGGAATACTGCACCCAAGATCATCCCTCACTTTGGTTTGAAATTTATTATTTACATATGTTGAAGTGGAATGTCTATTGTTGTAATCTCTGTCACAATGGTGCTCTCTCTTAAGAGTTTTGATCATAAATATCTTTGTTCTCTAGATTTTGCTTGCATGAATTCTCCAACTGCACCCCTTTGCACATTTAGCTGTGATTCGAGAGCCTTCATTTCTGATGTATTTGTGCTCATATCCCTCCCTAATTTCCCATTCCACCAAAGCCTCTCTAAATTTATAGAAGCTAGTAAATTTATGGCCAACTTTTAGTTCAAAATGCTCTTTCCTAAACTCTTTCTCCGCATTGAAGTAACTGTAACCAGGGATGCTTTCATCATCAGATCCTATCCCTTTGTCAAACTGGTTTTCATCATCCTTTACTGGCTCATTCCAGTCCTCTTCCTGCTCATTGGCATGGCAGCTATCTTTCAGACCTGATGTTGGATGACTCCCCACTTCATGGGTCTGGTTCTTTACTTGTTTTCTTGATTTCGATTGTTGATCTTGTTGTTGATGCTTTGAATCAGTTTGTTTTTTGGATTGGGCCTGCTGTTGATCTAAATCAACTTGTTTTCTAACATTTGCTTGCAGATTTTCTTGTTGCTGCTCTAAACCAACTCTAACAGAATTTGCAGATTTTAGATTTATAGATGCCTATGTTGATCCTTGACCATTTAAACCTGCAAATATATCATTATCTTCAGGCCGTTCTAGTGCTTCTCTTAGCCAATCAGGAAGATCTGAATAATCTGGTATGACATCATCTTCTTCTCCGTCTTCATAAACTGTTTTTTCTCCCCTAAAATTAGTTGTTTCTTTTGTTAGATCTCTCTCAATTGTTGTTTCTTCTGCTGAATTCCTTGTAGGAGACTGCTGGACCTCTGAGGATGTATCAACTTTTCTTTCTCTTTAAATAACTGCCTGACTGACTTTCTTGCATTTAACTTTACTCTTTGCATTTGGCTTTTTTTTATCATTTGTTGTCTTCTTTCTTTTGGATTTGTTAGCTGAATCATATATGTTCTCTCTATGTGGTCCCACAAAAGCTGGATCCGACTCCATTTGTAATGATCCTTCTTTATAGATGTCTTTTCCTCTAGACTTAATGTGTGGAATGTATTATTGTCCTCATTCCCAATTACTAAAGGGTCAATGTTATCACTGCCTTTAACAGTTGAGGACAAATTAATCTTAGCATGCCAATTATCATGATATGGAAGTGCAAGTAGGCCATTACCAGTCACTCTCTAGTATAGTAATTTTCCTTCCGGAGACACAATTTCAATGGGATCAGGCCCCTTCTCAGCATATATGTGCATTTCTGGAAGCCCCTCATAACATGTTGTCAATAACTCGATGTCGACATCATCTTTAACGCTAACAACACCAACATCAATGTCATGAAAGGGGATAGAGTACCAAAAATTCATATTTGTTACGCCGCGCTCAATTGTGTCATACAGTTTTTGAAACTCAAATGGAGATAATTCATCAGGGTCCCATCCACAAAATACCCTCACGTATTCGCCAGTGTATCTAATTCTCGATTTCCATTTGAAATATCCACCATAATGCATGTGTATGTCTATGGTCTTAAATGGATTATCTCACATTCTTATGCACCAAAACCAAAGTAACGGAGATTAATTTACTAATTTGATTTTCAGATGTATCGAAAAGGATAGGCAATATTTCATACACTTTCGGTTTCAAAAAAATATAGTCAACATTAACACACTTATCTAGAAGGATAAAAAATATAATCAATACCAGTATGAACCACAATAGTCCTGATTACTCCAAAACGACCATACATTTTGTGTATTTAGCAATTTTTTTAAAAAAAAATTTCACAAAGATTGTCGAAAAAATTTCTGACTAAGCCAAAACTGACATTTTGCGTATTTAGCAATTTTTTAAAAAAATTTCCCACACAGATTGTCGGAAAAACTTCTGACTAAGCGAAAACTGATACTTCTTTTATCAAGTTTCAAAATATTCCCAACAATTTACTACCAAAACACCTGTCATCAAACAAATCAACTCCTCTAAAATTTAGGGTTTAGATATGAGATTACCTGGTTAATAGCTATGCTCGATGCGTTGCAACCCTCGACCGATCTACACAGAAACGCCGACCGATCTTCACAAAAATGCTGACCGATCTGCACAGAAACACCTTCTTCTTGGTTGTAGGTTTAGGGTTTCTCTCTTTACACATGAAGTACCACTCAATTTTTACTAATTGCATCTGTACTTTTCATATATTATAAATGAGATTATTTTTGGTATTTCATATTGTTACTGACTTCCCAACCGGTTAGCAGATAAAATCCAAAGAAGTCCATGGCACAGGGGGGTTAAGCGGGTGTTTCTAAACAATGAGGGGATTTCGTGTCAATTTCCTTAACCAGAAGGGGGTTTTCTGTATTTTATCCTATTCTAAAACTTGCATTGTTATATATGTTGAGACTACATTTTGAATTTGTGCATTAAAATGACAAAAGGAATAGGTGTAACCCCTTTTGACTTTCTAAAAACCTGCCTTGAGTATATTATCCTTAGTTAACCATGTCGAGTTTAGCCCCTTTCTGTGTTATGTTACCCTCAATATAGTCCTTAACCCTTTATTATTAGACTTTGTGACTTTCGAACCTTGCATCAAAAGAATGTGTTGATTAGTTGCATGAAACTTTGTGTACCCCTGTGAATTGGACATTGAAGGAGATTCAAGTTATTGCTTGTAGCCAAGTCAGATAAAAAAAAAAGAAGAAAAAAATGTTGAAAAAAATAAAAAAATGCAAATTTTTGAATTTGTATTTCACTTGGTAGGTTGTGCAGAAATTTGTTGAAGTAATGCAAGCTCAAACCAACTTGAATATGGAAGTACATGCTGTTGTTGAGATTTGAATTCATGCAATTAGTTCATGCATTTCATTTGATGTATTTTCACATGAATTTCATTTTTGTTTAATCCTTACTTAAGCCATATTACATCCTTGTCAAAGTCCCTTGAATTTTTGCATTGAATTTATATTTAGTAGTGGAGATGTGATATATTTGCAAGCTTATGGCAATTTCATTTTATGATGTGATTTGAGTGTTCAATGAATCCCTAAATATTTTGAGTGCATAGAGTGATATTCTAGTGAGGGTAGTTAAACCTTGTGCATTTTGATTTCGAAAACATTGTCAATGAGATGGATAATTGGTGTTAGTATTTGATAACTCTTGCTATGAAATACTTGTTATTTTAATTGAGTTTTGACTTGATTTTGTAATGAATGGTGTCTAGGAAGTTGTATGCTTGAGGACAAGCATTGCTTAAGTGTGGAAAAATTTGATAGCGAGATAATTGTGCATGTTATTTATTAATATTCTATCTTAATTTTGACCAAATATTATGCTGATTGATTGATTTTGCTTATATTTGGTGTTTTGTGTTGTTATAGGGCTTTGTTGTAGAAAATAACACTTCAAATTAAATTTTTCAGAAGACTATTTACTCCAAAGCGTGCCCACGTTAGAGATTGAGAAGTTGAAAATTGGAGATGGGACCTGGAAATTATCTCTGAAATTTGAAATTATTTTTTGGATGTTTTATTAAGAGTTTTTATCAGAATAGAGAACTTGTTTAATTAGTATTTTATTTTGGAATAAGTTAGTTTCAGATAAGTTTTTGAAGTTGATTAGGAGAGGAAATAAAAGAAACAAATCAACTTATGGTTGGAGACATTTTCTTAATAGACTCCTTGGTGACTTGAAAATAGGGAGGAGACTAGTAGTTCGTTGGGCTTCTTTTTCGTCTTTTCAAAATAACATTTATTAGGTTTCTTTCTGTTTTACAAGTTTTACAAAAACAAGCCTTGTAGAAAGACTTTCATGGAGATTTGTGACTGCGTTTTCTTCATGGAGCAGAGCTAAAATTATGTCTAGTTGAGAAGTAATCAAGGCACGGTTTTATGATCAATTGTGAGACCTTTTAATCTTTTATATGCTTGATTTTATATGTCATGAGTATTTAATTATTTCTTGTATTTCATTGGTTACTATCATTTGGGTTTAGTTGAATAATTTAGCCAACTATTCAATTGTCTGAATGATTTAATGCCAATTAAGACATCAAGTTCGTAATACTTGATAGCTTAATATTAGTGGCAGATGGCGCAATTTCATTACTTCACAGGTAGTCTAATTTGTGCCGTGTGCTGTGAAAATAATTAATCTAGTTTAAATGAACTTGCATATGTGTTTATTAACTAGAATTGAGTCTCTCTAATATTTAAGGGTGTGAATATATTAAATCCTAAGAGCGTCTTTAGAATTATCTACTTTACAAGGGAAGTAGTTAACAAGTATCTCTTGACTACCGAGAAATTAAGGAGAGATTGGTGGTTCGACAATTGTTGAATTGCTATAACCAATTTATTTGTAAATATATGAGTTATTTTCTAGTATCAGTGATCAATTGAGTTGAACCGTTGTCAAGATTATTTCCTTGACTTGATTTTGATAACTAATTTATTCTTTAATTTATCTTATTACATTTTACCATTTTATTTAATTTAATTATAATTTCAAAGAAATGCTACAACTTCCCCCCTCAATATTCATCTCATTTCTCTGTGAGTAATAAATCTACTAGTTCGCTGAGGAGATGACCCTACTAATCACTATACTTATTAACTTTTGGGGAGTGAGTAATTTTATTTTTGGTGGTTTGACACCCACCACATAATCAGTAATTTGCGAAAATATCTCAACAATTAGTGGATAATTCTAGTCTAGTAAGATAGGACGTCAATTGCAAACACAAGACATCAACTACCTTGTATCCAAGACATAGAAGGAGACTCGTAGCAGGATATGTAAGTTTCTAAGCTTCGGATGCTTCCTATTTTTACGATCTATTAGTTTGTGCGAATAATCTGGATAATAATGTGGATAAACACCTAGACTTATACGCTTCTATCTATTGAAGTGAATTTTTGTACACCTAGAGTTATAGTACTATTACAATTGATGGTTCCTATTTTTTTGATCTCTTAGTTTATTCCAATAATTTGGATAAAATTGTGGATAAACACCTGGATCTGCATGTTGCTATCTATTGAAGTGAATTTTTGTAGACCTAGAGTTGTATGACTCTTACGATTAAGAAAATTTGTTAGAAAAATCTAGATAAAACCTAACTATTCACTGGTTTGCTATTTATATGTTTATGATTTGGGGCATTTTAAAAACATAAATGGTTGAATTAGTTAGTGTATGAGTTGGAAAAGGATTTATATAACATATGTTGTTGGAAAGATAGAAACTTTACGAAAATTGCAATTTAATTATGATTTACATCCCTATTATTATTCTAATTAGATTGTCATTATCCTTGGCAATTCAACAGTCAAATTGGAGCCAAATTCTTGTGTGTAGTTGTAAAATGTGTTCTTATCATATATGCTTTCTTTACATAAAGTATAGACAACATACTTGGGTGACTAAACTACACTACATATATATATGTATGTATATATTGCATTTGTCTGATCAACAAAACACAACGAACAAGAAAAAGAAAAAGAAAAAGAAATGGTTGAGATACACTTGTATTTTGATGGAATTTTTAGAAATGAGCCAAGCATAGTCTATGTAGGAGACTATAAGCTAGTTATAAGACAGAGATCCAAGTAAGTTGTTCATAGTTAGACTATGTAGAATGTTTAAGGTAATGGATAAGGATAGAACTAGGGTCACTTTTTGGTGGTGTGTGCCTGATTTGGATATGGGGATTGGATTGCTACCAATCAGAGGGAATGATGACATTAATTTGATGAATGATTCCCATCTGCATTTTCCCGTAAGAGTGATATATAGTGTAAGTGGGGACCAAGCATTTGAAAAGCCTTCTCACCATGGTGATAGGGTCAGCATGTTGCAAAAAAAGGGTACAGAGGCTAACTATATATGTGAAGAAACTGCGGATAAGGGGTTACGAAGATTACAATTGGACCAAATATGGACAACAAAATAGGGGTTCCTATGGACAAAGCAAGAAAATAAAAAAAATGCTAAGCCTCATTGGTTAGATGAGGGACTTAAGCCTATATAGGATGAAAATATTTTTGTTGTGATGCCACATAAGAATGTGGCTGCCAAGCCAAAAATTGTCCTAACCTCAAAGTGCATGTGTTTGCTCTGAAAGATGATCTCAAAAGTCCAAAGAAAAAGGCTACAGTTGACAAGCCTACTATTCAATCTAGGGAAACAATAGCAGAATACTACTCTATATGTTCATACCTAAATGATAATGGAAGTCAAGTAGAACAACAGCCTAAAAAAGATGTTGAAGGCTTGAACAATGAAGTTAGAGTGGAAGCCAATTGGAATGAATTTGCAATCCCAGATAAGGAGCTGCTGGAAAGGACTGGTTCTGATAGCGAAGAGGTTTAAGAATATCTAGACTTATATTCAGAAGTTGAGTTTGAGAAGCCTTTTGAACTTAAAGTCGGCCGCAATTTTATAGATTTCAGATTATTCAGGATGGCTTTATTGGAATGGAATATAAGAGAGGACTATGAAACGAAATAAATTAGAAATTACTCTTACAGAATCATAGTTAGGTATGAAAAGGGGTTGCTCATGGAGAATCCATGCATCAAAAGTTTAAGAGACTAGTACCTTCTAGATCAAGACTATGAAGGGAGAGCATGTTTGCAGTAGAGAGTACAATAACAAACATGTTACAGCAAGGTACCTTAGCCAAAGATACCAACTTAAGATTAGGGATGATCTTAAGTGTAACTTAATTGGTTTTCAGAATGATGTTAAAAGGGATTTAATGGTCAATGTCACTTCATCTGACATGTATGAAGCCAAAAGGAAGGCAAGAGAGAATATACAGGGATCAGAAATAGAGCAATATCATAAAATTTGGCATTATGCAACCACTATCTAAAAGTATAATCTTGGTAGCACGGTCTAGATTCAAATAGACAAGCCATCACCAGAATCTAGAGGTATATTTGAAAGAATGTACTTCTGCCTTAATGCTTCCAAGTAGGGATTCCTTGGTGGATATAGACCATTTATAGGTTTAGATGGATGCTTTTTAAAGAGTGCATTTGGTGGTCAATTACTATATGCCTTAGAGAGAGATGATAATGACAATATGATTCCAATAATAAGAAAGATGCCTGAAAGACCAAAGAAGATGTGGAGGAAAGCACCTGATGAACCAAAAAAGGGTCAAGTATCAATTAAGAAATGGCTAACCATGCATTGTAACAAATGCTTCAAACTTGGGCATAATTCAAGAAGTTACAAGAGTCCTATCCATCTAAATTCCAAATTTCACAAGGTATAATCTTCTTTATTCATGGCATATGTACTTCTTTATTAACACTTCAGAATCACAAGATGTTAAACACTCTACTGTGAGCATTTCAGTACCATGATAGGAGGCAATGTTAAAACTAGTCCCTTAAGAAATGCTTATTGATAATGCCAGTCCATCTAAATTAAAAGTTCCAAAGAGAAAGACATATACGCAATCAACAAAGTCTAGCGTAAACAAGGTTGCCACTCAGAAAAATGTTGCTTCTCTGGTATTATTCATGAAAATTAGAGATAATACTTGAAACATGTGTGATGTACTTAACATTCCTCCATTTTGCAACTTGTTGTGATGTTGGACTTGTTTCCAATACGGCTAGTGGATGAATTAGGCCTCCAATAGTTACAGACGAGCCGCATAAAATAAGGGCCAAGAGAACAAGAATAAATCCATTCTCCTAAATTGTATGTATGTCTAATTTGTAGTTAGCTTGAGTTATATAAACTGGCATATTTTGGTGACTGAGTTAGACTCAGATTGTTGCAAATCTAAACAAATTATTTATTTTTCTGCTATTTTTTCATGTGTTGAACCTGATGTAAACCGAAAATGATGTGTACTATTTTTGTATAGATGATCTAAATGGCTATTTTTGAATGAATAGAAGGATGGACAATATTTTGTAGTGAATTTATTCATCTTTTTGTTAAATGGTTGATGGATATTATTTTGCAGCCATTTCAGTTCTCTTTTTTAAGTTATCTAGTTTCATTTGCCATAGGCATTTCATTTCTCTTTTTCACGTTCTTCAGTTTCATTTACCACAACAACTGATAAAAAAAAGGGAATATACCCTATATCAATTATAGTAGGAGTTCTATATTTAACCATAGCTATCTAAAAGACAATCGAATACTTTTCATATCTACAAAGCAAAACATGAAATCATCATTCTACATGTGGATATTTCTTACACTTTTCCTACCCTGTTCAACATCTACTACCTAAACTGAACAAAAGATTCACACATCAAATTCACATCTTAGACATCAACATCAAGAGTGAAAACACAGAGCCCATTAAACAGCAGCAAACCAGCAACTTCAAACTTTTCAATTCGTCGTCCACTTTTTGCCATCTCAACATCATACAAGCTTACATATTTGGTTGCTCTTCCTCTGTTGGTTTTCCAATTCTAGCTTCCCACCTTGGCTACTCTCGACTAGTTGGGTTACACTAACACCAAAAGGCGCATTCATCTCTTTCACATACAAAATATAATATGCCTTTAATTGATTTTTTTGATTCAATGATTTTTACCTTGGCCTTCCTTCCACAATCACATAACCTATACTGATATCTCAAATCCTTACTTCTACTACCACTTCTATAATTTAAGAAAGACATCCCTGAAGACATCTCGAAATAATCAATTTAAAGATCTTACCTCTGCTCCCAAATCGATTGCAGGCAATTCAAGGACCCAAAGTCACCAATTTTGCTTCTAATCTCCTACCCAATTTAGGGTTTAGAGAAGAAAACATTAAGGACATCACATTCCTTCAGCTTTTGATATACACATAGATGTACTTTTAACAAGTAAATATATTATTTTTTTGTTAGATATTATTTATCACAAGCAAAACTCTCATCAAAAGCGCATATCACTCAAATATTGTTAGTTTAGATATTTCCTGTCCCACTTCAATTTATTTGAAACCACAAGGAGTTAAAGTGTAGATTTTTAAACTAGAGAAAAGTAAATTGAACATTCGCAAACCACAAAGGAGTAAATTTAAAAGGTGTATTTTACTCTTGTTTTTAACAAAAAAAATGTGGTGATTGAACCTTTTAAATTTAGGCAAAGTAAGATGGTTAACGGATTTTTTGAAAATGCTTATAGAATAGTCATAGGCAATCACATGGCCATCAATCAACTCATAGGACTAAATATTAGGCACTTCTTTTTGTTACTACAAAAAAAATACTAAATCATGACTAATTTTCTCTAACAAGTTTGAAAAGTAAGAGAAAACAATGCTAAAATCTCCAATAAACTTGTGATAGAATGGTCAGAGTTCAAGAAAGTTGGAAAGAATGATAATCAAGATTCAAGTACCAATCCTATGATAGAAAGCTAACAAGGACTTTAGTCAAGTCTAGTGAATAAGCAAACATGACATGCCACTCAACAATGGTGACTCCAAGTCTGGTTTTGATTAAGTTGCTAAAAACTATACCATGTTACAGTTAGATAATTTACTTTAATTTCAATTTTATCACTGGACGGTAAAGAGCGTAGAAGGGAAAATAGTAGTAGAAGGCATGATTTCAATGAAGACAAAATTTGGGAACCATGTTTTCACAATTTCATTTGCATGAGTAAAGTTCCAGTCAGTAGAGGAGAAGTTAGTGGAAGGGACACTTGGCGACATGATAGAGGGCCATACAAAATTCTATTAAGAAACTCTAACTATAAATAGGTAGTAGTGGTACATTTCCAGATCATGTAATTTTTGTGGTTTATTATTCGGATTTTGCTCTTGTGAGTTAGATCTTTCCTTTTCCTCAAGTTTCCTTCCTCTAGAACACTTTCTTCCTTTCCTCTTGAACAACTCATATGGTAGATAGAAGGATATGAATTCTAGAATAAAATGTGTGCTCTCAAGTTGGGAGGAGGTGATATGGTGTTGGGGGTGGACTAGTTAGCCAAATATAGCCCCATGGAGTTTGAGTTCAAGAAGTTGAGTTTGAAATTTAAAAAGAACGGAGAAGAGGTAGCTTTACAAGGAAATCTAGATGAATTCAACTGAATTTAATCAAGGGAAATTGGATGATGAAATATATAAAGAAACAAGCATATGGCATTCTAGCTCATATCAACTCCATAGAATAAGGGGTGGTAGAGCCAGCTAAAACACCTGAGGAAGTTCAGAAGGTATTGGGTTACTTTGAGGAAGTTTTTGCTGAACCAATTAGATTGTCTCCACCTAGGAGACATAACCATCACATCCAACTTAAGGAGAGAGCCAAAGCTATTCAAATGAGGATCTATAAATGCCCTTATGTATAGAAGTCTAAAATTGAAAGGTTAGTCAAGGAAATGCTAAAAACTGGTATAATCCAGCTTGGTTGTAGTCCATTTGCTTCCCTTATGTTGTTGGTTAAGAAAAAGAACAGTAGTTGGAGATTTTATGGAAACTATAGGCAATTGAATAAGCTAACAAATAAGAATAAATTCCTAATACCTCTTATTGATGAATTGATAGATGAGTTCATAGATCTAAATACTTGACTATGATAGACTTGAGGGTAAGTTACCATCAAATTTGTATTAAGATTGGGGATGAGTACAAAACTGCATTTAGAACTCACCAAGGATTAAATGAGTTCAAGGTAATGCCATTGGACTTACAAATGCTCCTGCAACTTTCCAGTCTCTAATCAATAAGATGTTCAAGGATTGGTTGAAGAGGTTTGTGATAGTGCTCTTTGATGACATTCTGGTGTATAGTTCTATACTAGAGGGTCATTAAGAGCATGTAAGAGAGGTGCGGATTATTTTGAAATAGAAACAACAGTTTGCTAAAAAGAGTAAGTGTGCCTTTGCTCAACCATAGGTGAAATATCTTGGTCGTATAATCACCGAGAAGGGAGTGAAGGCATATCCCAAGAAGGTGGAAGCAATGTTTAAATGGCCAAAATCAGTGGATGTGAAATATATGACACCTCCCCCTAGGGCGTACCCAAGGGTTTGGAGGACCGCTTGCCCATAGGTGAAAGAGTAAGTGTGCCTTTGCTCAACCATAGGTGAAATATCTTGGTCGTATAATCACCGAGAAGGGAGTGAAGGCAGATCCCAAGAAGGTGGAAGCAATGTTTAAATGGCCAAAATCAGTGGATGTGAAATATATGACACCTCCCCCTAGGGCGTACCCAAGGGTTTGGAGGACCACTTGCCCAACTCTCGTCAGGACTCACTCACTAACATTCTTGAAATAGTCTTTCACGTCTTTAGATTAACATAAAAGTTCCCAATTCAACCAAAAATTTCAACTTAACGTACAATCCAAAAGTGAAACATAGGGGTACATTATCAAAGATCCCAAATACATTCCATCTACAAAAGTACAAGTACATGAAGATTATACATACTAATTCACACTTACTTACTCCGGGCTCCACTCCTGTAAGGAAAACAAAACTAAAGAAATGAGTTAAAAATTCAGTGAGATTCCCAAACAAGCAGTCAGTAGGTAAAGCATGGAAATATTATATTTAACACTTTACACAGTAATAAGCAGTCATTCAAGTAACAAACACTCAATCATTAGAAGGATACGAGCTCATTTGGGGCCATTCATTTAGTCATTCAGTTGCCGTCCATTTCCCTTATATCTCTGACATTTGAAAGCATTTAAAAGTAAAAATTCCTTCAGTGTTCATTTCATTCATTTATTTAGTCATTCATTTCAATCATTGCATTGCATTCACTAGCCAGTACTTCGCCCGATTTTGTGATCATACTTGAGTATACCTAAAACTGTCCCAGGATCACCAGCCGCCCGATCGAATCCGCTTCTGACTCAAGTTGACTGGCAACGAAGGACAAGGACCCAGTTCAGCCAAAGGCTTACATTCATGCACAAGTAACATTCAATCATTTGATCATTGAAAATTCACATTCACTTAGGTTGAGTGCGCTAAAGTACACACTCGCCCATTGAAAATCCATTTAACAATCATTGAAAAACGTTTAACATTCAAGCAAACATTCACAACATTCCACATAGCCATTGGAAGCACAACATTCAAGGAATACTCACTAATGATTACTGTTTATCAAAATCGAGTTCAAGCCTAGCTCCCTAGCCGGATTCAAAATCTGCGATCAAATGTCATATGGCCAAATACAATCAAATACATTCCACATAGCCATTGGAAGCACAACATGCAAGGAATACTCACTAATGATTACTGTTTATCAAAATCGAGTTCAAGCCTAGCTCCTTGGCCAGATTCAAAATCTGCGATTAAATGTCATATGGCCAAATACAATCAAATAGGGTTTCAAAATCCAACCCCTCACTTGTTACTATCAATGGAAGATCATGTAAATCGAACTTATATAAATAGACTCATGAGATTTAGTAAACCTTACGCAAGATACACGCACACTCCTTTTTTTTGTTTTTGGAAAATACGATTGAAACTTTTGAATTTAAAACTTGACATATGCAACTAGAAATCATGTTTAAATGGGTCATTATGCTCTCCTTGCAAAATGGATGGGTTTCGGCAAAATTTCAACTTATATAGCACCACCAAAGTAGACTCAAGCATCCCTAAGCAAACTAAGTCCAAATCATCCAAAAATCATCCTTCTACACTCACTTTCACTCGCTTATACTACAAGAAATGAAACGGGCAGCATTTCCCTTGTTTTTTCTTACATTTTCCCTCCAATTTCAAAGTTAACTTTCATAGCCAAATAGCCCCAAATAAGTCCACAAGTGATAAGATACAAGATGTTCTTATTTTAGGCCTCAAAACCAACTAAATTAGCCATGTACCAAGCATATCTCCATCATATACCTAAGTTGGAAATTGCACACCCTAAGCTGAAAATTGTAACCAAAGCTGAAAAATTCTATGACAAGGCTAAAAATTTGTAACAAAATTGAAAATTCCGATGTTAAGACCTAAAAAGGTCATACAAAACTGATATGCCAAGACTGCAAATTAACATAGCAAAGTTGGAAATTAACTAGTAGAGCTAGAAAAATCGAACAACCAAGCTAAAAATGCATATCCAACTAGAAATCTTAATATCAAAGCTACAAAAGTCCATATCAAGACTAGAAATTCTCATCTCATGGCTGAAAAAATCGAAATCAAAGCTAAAAAAAATTTCACCAATTTCACAACCCATGAAATCTTCCACAAAAGTTCCATATTCAAGTAATATATCCACTAAAATGCAAGATTAAAGGAAAAAAGTAGTTCTTTGCCAATAGTACCTTCAATCCCTAAGGAGAGAAGCAAACCACAGCTTTCTTTTCCCCAAAATCACTCCACACCAACCTCCTTTCTTCCTTGTTGCAACCTTCTGTGGATTGGATCAAGAGTTCTTGTTGATTCCTTACTAAATCAAGCTAAAAATAAGATGAAAGTTGAAGCTTTCTTCTCTCTTTTTCTCTCTCTTTGAGTCGTCCAAAAGGAAGAAAAAATGGAAGAGTTTTTGGTGAAATAAAAGATAAAGATGGAAGGAAAGCGTTGGTCAAATGGTAGGCTTTACCGTTGACAAGTGTCAAAATCAAATTCCATTCCTATCTCTTTGTCTATTTTGTGTTTCTTATACCTAATCTATCTTATATTCCTTTAATACATTTTTAACACTTTTAATTACATAATCCCTCTTGCACCACACCCATTCTTGTCTACCAAATATAACATGCATATCTCACTAGTCAGTCAAATTACCATAATACTCTATGAAACTTAACATGCACTAAAATATAAAAGAAAAAAGAGAAAAAAACTTAATTTAACCTTTAAAATCACTATCAAATTAAGGCTAGCAAATAAGCAAGTAAAGTAAAATTAAAAGAAAATATAAATTAATTTTTCAAAAATAGGAGAAATTTTAAAAATAATTTTTGGATCCTCATACTCTCTCCCCTTTAAGAAAATTTCGTCATCGAAATTTTTTTTACTTTCCATCGCCTTAGATGACTCCAGAGTTTGTTGCTTGTCTATAGCGTATACCCGTACTGGTACTCTTGGTCTGTTTTCTCTTTCATTAGCTTGTTTAGAGGTAATTTAATGGTATTTTGGATTTGAGGGGTATTTATAGCAAAATTTTCGTGTTACTACAGTACCCACTAAAGTGTTTGCTACAGTGCACACTACAGTGCCTCATTTGTCTTTTGTTGCCTTGTTTGCACAGTAACTTGCCGGACTGCTACAGTGCTTCCGGTGCTACAGTAAAAATGATTTTTTCTGAATTTTGTTTTGATTGTGCCAGTTTGGATGTTTCTCGAAGCATTTGTTTAGCAAATCATTGTTGATAATTCTTCTGATACTTCTTTGATCCATTCCTTGTAATGCTGTGTATTGACTCATTGTTTGTCAAGCAAGTATTTGTTGAGAATCATTCTTTGAATATTTTTTTTTGGCATGAAGAATTGTTCTTTCAATGTTTGTATCGAATAGTTTGAGTTTGCTGCCCCAATGTGATTGTATCTGTGGGTGTCGTAGCAAGGGATTCTTTCACCAGTATCCCTGTTGAAGTATATAATGTCAAAGTTTTTTATTCTGGATTCTTTTCTCTCGTTTTCGAGGTAGTGATATTCCATCCAGAGATGTGAGAAAGTATCATCTCTGAGTTTGATCTGGAAGATTTGATTAGTAGGATCTTCAGGAATCAGAAATGAATTTTCATCTTCTTCAGTTTCCTGGATCCAATTTATTGTTGAAGTTTCATCAATTGCTTGGAATTGATTTGAGATTGTTTCATTGGGTACCCAATTTGAAGTAGATTCTGCAGGTATCCAGTTTGAGGATGATTCCTCAGGGATCCACTACCAATTAGCTTGATTATGATTTGATGATGTTTGGCACTCATTAGTTTGATTGCTGGATATTTCTCCGTGCGAAGTTTGTTCCCAAGTAGAGTATCCATCGAAGAGACAGTTTTTCTCTTCTGAATTGCATGATGATGAACTTCCTTCACCTACCATGTTTCTGCACAAAGAAGTAGTTAGTTTAAAAAGTTGGGATGTTATAATTTGAAAAGGAGCCAATTGATTGAGAAATGATACTCCCAAAATAATATGGTTAGTCAAATACTTAGTCAAAAAGAAAGTATATGAGAATTGGTTTGGGATATTCAAAATTTGAATTTGATATCAAGTTTAGGATTATTGGTTATTCTAAAGAATTCTAAAAGTTGGATTGAAATAAGTTTTTCAGGAATGTAGTTTTCGTCTGACCTGTATCAACTAGGGCTTTGGTTTCGATTACATAATTGCCAATAATTAGTAATTGTATTTGGATTGAATATTCCTGAAATAATTGAGAATTGTTATTCAGGTTTACAAGGTTGGTTTGAGGATTCTGAATAGGCGATTTGTCAAGGATTTCTAGAAAATTCTGGAGTTTTGATTTGCAAAGATTTTGTTTAGGGATTTTGTCTTTTTCTGGAATATCAAAGAGAAGATTTTTAATCGAAACTTGATTCAGGTAGGGTTGTCTTGTTTCTTTAATGATGTTAAGAAGAAGGTTTTAGTATTTGGCCATAGGTCCTTCTTTTTCATCTTCATCATTGGTGGTTTAGGAGCAAGATGTTGGAATATAATTGTCATATTCTTTTTCTCGTTCAGATTTGGCAGTATCTGATTTGATCAAAAGATTTGACAGTTGAGCTAGTTCTAAGATATTGAATCTTTAGTAATGTCTAAGTTTGAAAGTGAATAAGGTTGATTGTTTTGTAGAAGAGAAAAGTCTTTCAAGACTTATAGGTTTGGGCTTTGTATGACAGTTGGATAACCCATACTGTTTGGAAGAGTGCCCAAGATTTCTTTCTTGGACTTGTTCTTTTGCAGTTCGTTTGGGAAACGAGCCTGCTTGTTGGTTCTATTCACAAGTCATGTAATCAATACTATCAAAATTATAATATGCTTGAATATATTAGATAATAATTACGAAGTTAACCAATCTCATCCGACAGATCTAAACTTGTAGATCTACACTAGCAACATCATAAATAAAGAAAGATGGTAATCACGAAATTAAGCAATCTCATCAGGAAGATATAGACTTATAGATCTTCACTAGCAACATCATAATAAGTAAAGAAAGATAGCCATCACCCCACTTCCCTCTCTGGCTCTGATACCAGACGGGACGAGGGGTTAGCCCCTTGGTCGTCATGTATAGTTAATTTTTTCAAAAGGTAAGATTTTTTCTTGTAGTTTTCACACTATCCTTTATAATCTGTTTAGAAAAATGGTTATCTTCCATGGATTCTGAAGGATTCTGTGCTAAAGGGAAGAGGAATATAAAGTTGATTTATTTATTTAAGTTTATTTATTTAATTACTTTTCTATTCTCATGGCTTCTTTTTTTAGAACCAACTCTACCTCTTCTAGTTCTTCTTCAAACACCAAACTAAAAGAAGAAATCAATATACAAGACATTAATTAAGACATAGACAATCGAAAAATTTTTAAATATACTCAAATTGATATTTATGAAAGAGAAAGAAAGTGGATGTTTTCCACTTCAAATTATACAATTAAGACAGTAGAACAAACTATAGCCTTAGATGCCGATCATGAAGAAATCAAACTATTATCCAAAAGAACAATAGAAAAACATAAAGAAAAATACAATTATATTCATTTTGGATTAGTACAAATCGTAGCTAAACCTTTGATAAGAGAAGGATTAGACACATCCCTACTCCTTTGTTTTAGAAATAGCAGATTCTTAGAATTCAATGATTCTCTCTTAGGAATGGCAGAAACTAACCTTTGTGGAGGACCAGTATATTTTGATTGTTTTCCAAATTTTACAGTCTCTTTAAAAGATGAAAACATTCTAAATGTTTTAACATTAAACATAAAAACTGCTAACTATAGAGTCAAAACTGGGACTCTTCCTGTAGCTATTATTTATAGAATTCAATACAAAGTTATGAATTCAGCATTCAGGACAGGAGCCCTAAAAACATTACAAAAGGGAGAAATAGTCCTATTCCAAACAAATCTGGCTAGATCTCATATTACAGTTCCAAGATCTATCACCTGGAACCAGATCTCACTGCCGGAAAGCTGGGCTCTTCCTGAAGTAGCTCCAGCAGACCCAATACAAAATACAACGGTTTCAAACATCCAGCAATTTACTTCTGGAGCTGTTCAAATCAAATTTGACAGATCTATGAGTTTCAGGGCATCATCTTCATCAACAACTGGTAGAGATATGCCTAGATACTCAATAGGAAGAAGATTAGTTTCAGACAGGTCACTGACTTCTTCTATCTCAACCCGACTTCAAGATTTAGATCTTTTTGCTAAAATTCTACAAGCAAGGTATGCAACCAACAGACCTACTCCTTCAGAGATCCAGGATGGATCCTCTGATGATCCAGAACAGGAAGGATTTCCTAGATCTCCTACATATTCCTCCATAATAGACAGTCGTCCTCAACTTGACGAATTGAGGGTACTGACTATGGAATATCAAATTGACAAACAAAATCTTAAGACAGAATTTTATGCAAAATACAATCATGCCAAGAGAACTTGGTTCTTTGACAAGTACAAGGGACAACATCGACAAAAAATACAAAAAGAATTCTATGGATTTCTTGGAAAAACAAAACAACATATTCAGTTCTTTGATTGGTTCGAAGTATATTCACAAAGAAATGGGATTGATTGTCCTTTTTCTCAAACAACAAATGTGGTAAAAAAGTGGTAAACAACTGAAGAGGAAATTCAAGCAAAACTCCTGCCACCAAAATCAATTACTTTCTCATACAAGTCAACCGAGATCAATGCCAAACCATTCAAGCTTAAATCTGCCTAGGATGAAGGAACAGTCAATGGCAAGGACATCCAGAGAATCTATGAACAAAATAACTACATCAACAAATACTTGCAGACACTTGGGGAATATCTCTTAACCAGGCCTATTCCTAAAACTCCTTCCATGAATATCTCTTCATCAAACCCACTTTTCAAATCTCATGAAATACCAACTAAATTCCACAAAGACCTCCGAATCAAACCAATAACCCAATTAGAAAAATGAATAGCCAAAATAGAACAATCCTTTTCTACCCCAACATCCAAACAAGGGTCAAACAACCAAGGATCCGCAAGTGTTAGCCAATCAACCTGTACAATAACCAAAGAAGAATTCCAAGAGTCTTTGACCATAAACAAACTACAACCCTCTTCTTCACAAAACCAAATTACCAACTAGAAAAATCCTCAAAAATTATACTACTCCAGAACTACCTATCCAGATATCCTTCTTGAAGAAAAATCCAACATTTTGCAAAATTCATATAATGCAAACAATATATATGAATGGAGCATAGATGGAGTTTTCGAATACAATATTCTTACAATCCTTCAACAAATGACGATGGTAGCTACAGTCTATCGGACATCACATGGCTGCACTAACCAATTAGCTACCCATATCTTAATTACATGATTTACTAGGCAACTTAAAGGTTGGGGGGACGAGCACCTCACCACAGAAGACAAAGACAACATTCTCAATGCAGTCAAAATTGATATTAATGGTGAACCAATTCTTAAGGATGGAGACATCATCTCAGATGCAGTAGCAACATTAATATTCACTATTGCAAAAACATTTGTCGATGATCCAAGAATATTCAGGAAAAAATCATCGAAGCTACTAAACAATCTCAAATGCAAAAGCCTCTATGACTTCAGATGGTACACAGACACATTCTTAACCAGAATATATGCAAGGTTAGACGGTAACAAAGCCTATTAGAAAGAAAAATTCCTTGATGGCCTTCCTAAATTATTGCGAGATCTAGTTCAAGAAGAACTCAAGACTCAATACAACGAAATTGTGCCATGGGAAACAATAACCTATGGACAGTTAATCAGCCAGATCCAACAAGTCGCACTCAAAATATGCCGACAAGACAAGATGTTCAGACAGCTTGCAAAGGACCGAGCCCAAAGAAGAAATTCTGTGAACAGTTTGGGCTACCAAATTGTTACAAAAAACTCCATAAAAGACTCAAACCCAACACCCCATAACACCAATTCTTCAAGTTTACTTCTCTCTTTAGCTTGAAGAAATCTCTCCCTTCTCTCTACAAACTAGCTTAGTTTTTAGTTTTTAGAATCAAACAAAGAAGCAAGCCTTGTGCAAGCTTCATATGATGTAAGTTTTCTTATATTCTGTTATTCAGTCTCATTCAATCAAATGGTCAGCTGAGCCGCCTATATTCATATTCATTTACTTGTTTTATTTTATTTTGATTATACTAACTATACATGGCCAGTTATACCGCCTGAACTAACATACTAACTGTTTTTATATTTTATTTACATTCTATTTATACATAGCTGGTTCAACCGCCTATACTAACTAGTGGCAGTCCAATTGCGACCCACTTCCTAATTTCTATGCCCTCTGCTTTATTTATTTTATTTACTTTCCTGGTTTAAGGGGCTAACCCCTCATCCAGAGACAAAGTTCACAAGTTATTTCTTCCTAGGGCTTAATCTTCTTGTATTGGGATCCAAGAAGGCCTTTGAAGAAATCTTTATTGTGAACTTTGTCTCTGTCTGATCAAGGTCGAGTCTTAAATTGTCAGCTCGTCGAACTCGATCTCGAGTTCGAATTCAATAAAATTAAGTCAAGACTCGGTTCGATTAGGTCAAAACTCGACTAGTTTGCAGTCCTAATTGGAACACTCACCAGTTCAAACAAAGCAACGTTAAACGTTCGTCTCCAGGTTATTTGCGTATTCACCGTCAAACCCTAAGAGCAACTAAGATAAAATATTATGGACCAACCATCCAAAACTTAGGTGAACGAAATTCACATGTTAGACTAAACTATGAGTCATACACCTATCCAAGTTGGCCTCTTAAAACACAAAGTTCAAAGACAAATTTGAAAGTGTAAGTCAAGGAAAATCCAAGTGTGTGCTAGGGCAAATATTCAAGTATGGTTTTGGGAGTGAAAAGAGAGCATTTGGACCCAAGAGACATGAGTAACCAAGAAATTCCTTATTCCAATTCATGGCTTGAAATTTCCAGCAGCAAAATAGTGAAGAAAACAAGGTAATTCACCTTTTAAAGTTCTTAGATTCGTTCCAATTCAACACACTATCATAGTTCAAGGTTTTAGCACATGAAGTGAGCACGATGGTGTCCAAAAGACCCTCAAACAAAAGGACTTTAAGGCTAAGGGACAGCAGGGTACACAGCTGCCCTACCTGCCAGAAATTTCCAGCAATGAAACAAGCACAATCATGAGGTTTTCACCTTTCAAAATGCATGGTTTTCACCCAAGTTCAACATACAAAAGTCTTAACCAGTGTTTGGAATAAGACTGGGCCAAAACTCATCATAAAAAGGTTTAGAAAAAGAAGGTAAAATGCATCACTATCAACTCGGTCAACAAGCAAAATTGCAGCCCTAAAAATTAGAGAAAATCACCAACGAAAACCCTCTATTTCATCTAAAATTCAACACATAAGTAAGGCTTAAAAGTTAGTATTTTAGGCAAGTTTACCATAAAATCAGCCCACAATTAAAGAAAACAAGCTACTTCCAAAATCGGACAGCATTTCCCCCTATTTTTCCTTAGGTTTCCTCCAAACTCAATGCTTATCTTCCTAGCAATCCAACCTCAATCACAACCACAAGTCATAGGCTATAAAGGGCACTTGTTTAAGGTTACAAAGCCACCCAAATTAGCCAATAATCTAGCTCAAAAGCAACCATAATAAAGCTGAAAAAATATAACCCTAAGCTGAAATTTACTACTACAATCTGAAATTTTCTATAATGAAGCTAAAACAACATATCAAAGTTAGAATATTCGCATGGCAAAGCTAATAGATCATAGTCAATCTCAAATCAACATATCAAAGCTGAAATTTCTCAGTCAAAATCGAAATTTTCCAACCACCACACAAACTATGAAATTTTCCATGAAATCTACCAAAATCAAACTTAAATCCACTCATATGCAAGTAATAAAAGAAAAGATGGTTTCTTGATATAGTTACCTCCAAACCCTATGAAGAAATGCAACCAAAAGCTTCTTCCTCCACTAATCTTTCCACAAAGGCCTATTTTCCTGCCTTGATATCACTTTCTATGGATGGAGTTGCAAGCTTAGGATGAAATTCCAAGGATTCAAGCAAGATTCAAGGTTGAAGATAAAGTTTCTTCCTCTCCTTTTCTCCCTCTAGAGAAGGGAAAGATGATAGGTTTTTTGGTCAATCTTTTTGTTAATTAAAGGCTAAAAATGTTCTTGGTCCAAGTCAAAGCTCCAAGGCTTGGTTGACAAGTGGCACTCCAAGGTTAATCCTCATCTATTTGTCTTCCAAATGCTAAAATATCTAACAAACTTCTAATTATCCCTTAACACCTTATAAAATAATATCTCTTTGCACAAAACTGCTCTTAATTTTCAAAAATTTATCGAACACACATCACTAATGGGTCCTACTTCCAAAATGCACTACGAACCTAACATGTACTAACATATAGAAGAAAAATATTTTAAAACTTGACTCATTTATAAAAATATTTAGGAAATTAAGGCAATAAGTAAAAGAAAGAAAAAGTATTCAAAGAAATGAAATAAAATATAAAATAATTTTCGGATCCTCATAAAAACCACTCAAACTCAATGGGAATCTTGAAGACGTATGAACAAGGATCAGGATAGATGATCAATATAGACAAGTCATTAGTAATTTTCAACAAGAACATGGATCAGGAAAAGCAAAGAGAGATATGCAGAAGAGTGGGAAACATACAAGTAGTAAATCAGGGCAAATACTTTGGGTAGCCTATGGTTGTCACAAGAACCAAAGATCAAGTGTTTGGATTTATCGGAGAAAAGTGCCAAAAAACTGTAACCAGCTGAAGAAACAGAATGCTAAGCCAAACAGGGAAAGAGGTTTTACTGAAAGCAATAACCATGGCAATACCAACGTATGCAATGTCATATTTTAAACTTCTAGTGAAACTATGCATAGAGATAAATGCAATGATGGCAAATTTCTAAAGGGGAGAAGAAAAAGGAAAAGGAAAAATCCACTGGTGCTCCTAGAAAAAAACTAACAACTAAGAAAGATGCTAGTGGACTAGGATTTAAGGATCTCTAAAAATTCAATAAAGCTTTGTTGGGTAAACAGGTATGGAGACTTTTAACATGTCCAAACCTCCTGGTGAGCAAAGTGATGAAAGCTAAGTATTATCCAAAGGATTCACCTCTAAGCTACAAAGTTAAAAGCAATTCATCCTGGATATGGCAAAGTCTGATAGGAGCCAGAGATGAAGTAAATAGGGGAACTAGAAAGAAAATTGGAAATGGAAAAAGGTATAAAAATCTGGGAAGATGCATGGATACAGAACTGCAAGGTAGGAAAATTAAACTCTCCTAAGCCTCAAGGTTGTCAAATTAGCAAGGTGAGTGAATTGATCTCAAATTTCAAATGGACTACAACACTAATCTTTAGGACCTTTAGTTCAGATGAAGCTAGGAAAATCCTCAGAATACCTATAAGCTTAGCTGGTAGACCTGATAGCTACTTTTGGAGCCATAGTAATACTGGACAATATACTGTCAAACCAGCATATAAAGCAATGACTAGGCAGGATAGACAGATGGAAAAAAGAGATAGCAATAAGAGAGAGACAAGCAGTGCAAGTGAGAAAGAATGAGCTTGGAAACAGCTATGGAAAATAAAGATCAAGCATAAACAGAAGCTGTTCATATGGAAGTGTCTGAATCATGCTTTGCCAGCAAGAGAAATAATCTTCAGAATAATCTTCAAAACAACAAGAAAAGGAGATCTGATTTGCAAAAACTATGGGTGGGATGTTGAGACAGTGGAACATATCTTTTTTCAATGTAGAAAAGCAAGAATTATATATAAAATGGCCCCCCTTCAATGGGATGGACTCAATGAACACACAGGAAATTTCAAAAGCTAGTGGCTAAAGCTGATAGAAGCAAGGAACAGAAAGGATGCCATAGACCACATAGCCTTGACAGTGAACATATTATGGCAAATTTGAAAAATTAGAAATGAAGAGGAGTTTGAAGACAAAGAAATGCATCCTATGGAAGAATTCGAAAACAATCAAGGATTGGGAGGAATATAGCCAATTTCAACAAACAACAACTCAGATGTTTTATCTTAGAAATAAAAAGAGCTTTAGAACAAGAACAAAAAGTGGCACAAGGAGAGAACATGTTGATAATGTGTGGATGTAGGACATCATAAGAAAGGCCAAAATATGGGGATAGAGATCTTTGTAAAAAACAACTTGAACTAGCTGCTTGCAACCTGGAAAATAAGGGAACGAAGCACTGGATCAATGGTACTAGACTACCTGCAAGCCATTAAATTGGCCTTGAGCAAGATCAAGGAACAAGTTTGGGAGATGATCAATGTCCATACATCCTGTACCCGAGTTCTAAATCTGATACGGAAACAATCCTCAAATGATACTAGAATTGCTACACATCGGGAGGATATCAAGAACTTTAGCTCAATGTTTAGGAAATACTCATTTGATAGTCCATCTTGTGAACTTAATAGACTAAGTACAAGATTGAATATACTTGCTCAAGATATAACTTTTGATGAGGAATTCTTAGATCCTCAGTGTCTTAGTTCACTTTGTATAGCTGAATATAAGCCCTTGCTCACACATTGTAATTTTAATCTTATCATCAATAATACTTTCTATCACTTCCCCAACAAAAAAAGGAGTAATTTGTCAATTTCATAAATATAGGAAGCAATTTGCTACTAACACCTAATTACAAGAGAGCAATATGTAATTAAGTTAAGCCAATTACAAACTTGCATAGGATTCAAACTCAAAATTTCCAATCAAGTCTGACAATTTAAAAATTCAACTCGATTTATTTCCAACCCTAACCCAGCACAGAGGTACTTTGCCTCGCAATCTCACAACAAAAGTGGTGATTCCAACCAAAGAATAGGGATGGCGGGAACCCGTCCCATGAGAGACTAATGGGGCGAGGGTTGGGGGGAATTTTTTCCCTTCGATTAGAAACGCGGTTCCCCCCGCCACCTGTTAAAAAAATTAATAAATAAATATATATATGTATGTATGTATATAATTATATATATAATATTTAATTTAATTAGTTACAAATTTATAATAATGATATTATTAATTATATGTATTATATAATGGATATTAGTGTATTTAATATAATTAATATTATCAATTATACTAATAATTATACATATCTACTAATAGAAATTATTAATTAATTATACTAAATTTACTAATACATTTATACTAAATTCCTAATTACACTTAACACAAATACACTTTTTTCTCAAAAAAAAACACAATAATGACTTATTAATTATATTTGTGTCAAAAGTAAAAACTTGACTACTTTGATTATATTTATTTCATCATGTTAAATTGTATTCAAATAACTTTTTATTATTTTTATTGTAAAATTACAATAAATAATAATTTGATAATATATTGATATTTTAATATTTAATTATTTGTTAAAATTTGACTATAATAAAATTACGACAAATTTTTATTAACCCCCGTCCCTTAAAGGCACCCACAGGGCAAGGGGCAGGGACGGAAGGAACTAGTGGACAAAGCCGTTGCCTTTCCTACCAAAGAATAATAAACAGACGTTCTATTCAAGTGCAAGCTTTAACCGGTGAGCCTTTAACTGGTGTTTTAAATGTTAGAAAAAAAGATACTTCGTAACAGTGCACACCCATGGTTGTTAAAATCGTACGATCCTACGATCCGGAAAGGCAAAATCGATCCGGATCGCACTTAGGATCGCAAATTCCTTGAATCTACATAGGATCAAGGTAGGATCGGTAGGATCGCATAGGATCGTACGATCCTACGATCCTACTTCGATCCTACAAAAAAGGGCTAATTTGTGAAATACAAGGTTCATTTTGCAAGTAAAAATCAACATTTGGGGTAGGCTTGTAGTTTATCAAGAAATTGCAGGCCTTAGTTGCAATGTTTTAACAAATTTTGCCTCAAAGTCAAAAGGTTCCGTCAAAAAGCTTCAGTCTTCTTCATCTTCTCCTCAAGCAGACCTTTGTCATTTCTTTTCTCCTCTCCGCTGCCCAAATCAAATCCCTAATTTAAACCATCAAACCATCTCAAGCTTCGGCTACAGCTCTTACCAAGACCAAGTACTAACAAGACAAATTGCTGCGGCTTCTACCAAGAACCCAGTCACCCACAAGCTACAGCCGACAGCTTCAAGGCTTCAAGCTTTAAAGCTTCAAGCTCCAGCAGCCATTGCTTCGGTAAGAATATCAAGCTACGAAATCCTCTGTTGCCGCCGGATTTTGGCCGTTTCAAGCTTCAAAGCTTGAAGCTCCAGCACCTGTTCTTCTCCAATTTTCGTGCTGCCAGCCTGCCACCACACTGAAGCTCAAGCACCAGCACTTCAATTAAAGTCATATGTGAGTGTGGTTATTTTCTTGCTTGAAAATTGATACTTGGGGAGATGGTGATTGATAAAGTTGTGATTTGTATTTGGTTTTCTTGGTATTTGAACATATATTGCTTTTGATTGAATTGAGTTGAAGTTGAAGGGAATTATTGACGGGTCCATTAGGATTTGTGAAAATTTGGTTTTCTTGCTTGAAAATTATTGACGGTTCTGAAGCACCAGCACTTTGTCTTAGGATTTGTGCTCTCAGAATCATTAACGGGTCCATTAGGTGCACTCTTTTTTGCCTTCTCCATAGGAAGCTCTGATAATCGAGACTCTGCTACCACATAAATCTTCCCATTGAACTTGTTGAAGAAATCGAAATTAGGAGTATTATTATTTTGTAATAATGAATTAATGAGAACTCATAAAATTATTTAATATAACATCGTTTAAATCTTCCCATTTTGTCATGCATTTTGCAGCAGTTGGACGGTTGATTTTTCAACTGTTATCTTTACAGTAAAACATGTCAGTTGATAATTTTTCTTTCTGTTACATGACTCCTTAATAATCTGTTTTCACAGGATTGTTTTTCTGTTCTACTCTCGTCCTGGTTATTCCTTTGACTAAGCTATATTAAGCTGTGATCCCAAAGATGCTTCATGTACTATAAGAACTCTGCACTGATCTAGACATCAATTCTAGCACGAAATTTGGATTAGTTAGTTGTTATCATGACTCCTAAGTGATTAGTAACCTAGACAATTAAAAGCATATGAATTAAGAATATTTGGTATCTTGTTGTTTTGATTAACTCATTGAGTACCATAATTTTATGAAATAGTGATTTTTAAGCACAGGGTATGAAGGATCACTAAGGACACATAAAAGAATTCCCTTTTCTGGTAGGACGTATAGCAAAGTTTTATTTTCCAGAAATATTCACACAAATACAAATGTTTGCTGTTCAAGCATTAATTTCTGAACTTCTATTGTTGTTGCTGTTATGTCCTTTACCTATGTTTTCATTGGATTTGCACTCGGCCTTGCAAAAATCATTGGTAATAAGACTGAATTTCTTGTGCTGGTCTGGTCTGGCTTATTTTCTGAATGCTAGCTTTATTTTCTTTTATCAAGTGCTGGTCTGGTCTGAATTTCTTGGTTTCTTATGAATATTCTAATATATTTGGCAGTGCTTAAATGTCTTCATCCGCTTCAAAGAAACAAAGTAGAAAAAATGCACCGGGTGCTCGATTGGATCCCGGGTGGGATCATGGAATTGAAATTGATGCTAATAAAAAAAAAGTTCAGTGTAAATACTGTGGGATTACTCGAGTTGGTGGTGTGTATAGGCTTAAGCATCATTTAGCTTGTACACATACAAATGTTGAACCATGTCCCAGCGTTCCTGAAGATGTTAGAACCCAAATGTTTGATTTACTAAGTGCAAGTTCTGAGGAATCAAGGAAAAAAAAACAAAGGGTTAGTACCATGTATGATTTAGAAGAAGAAGAAAGTGAAGTTAAGTAGCAGGCTAAAAAATGTTCTATGGACAACTTTGTTGTGAGAAAATCTGGGGGGTTGAATGTGAGACAAACAACCATAAGTGAGAAATGGAAGAAACAAGATAGAGATGAAGTTTGTCAAATAATGGCTAGGTGGTTCTATACAAGTGCCATTCCATTTAATGCTGTAAATAACCCATTATTTCCTTTAATGATTAGGAAATTGGGAGAATATGGAAAAGGACTTAAACCACCTTCATACCATGAAATGAGAGTGACCTTTTTGAAAAAAGAGGTGCAAGAGACATTGAATTTGCTCAATATGTACAAAAAAGAGTGGAAAAAAACTGGTTGTACTATTATGTCCGATGGATGGTCTGATCAGAGAAAGAGAACAATGAACAATTTTCTTGTGAATAGTCCAGCTGGTACTGTGTTCTTATCTTCGGTAGATACCACTGATATTTCAAAAACAGCTCAAAAATTATTTGAATTGTTAGATGGTATTGTGGAAAAAATTGGAGAGGATAATGTTGTGCAGGTCATCACCGATAATGCTTCTAATTATAAGACAGCTGGAAAAATATTGATGGAAAAGAGAAAAAGATTGTTTTGGACCCCTTGTGCTGCTCATTGTATTGATCTAATGTTAGAAGATTTTCAAAAGTTTGATTCTCTCCACAAAGTTACTATACAAAAAGCGAAATCAGTGGTTACATATATTTATTCATGGGGTACAGTTATTAATTGGATGAAACAGTTCACTAATGGCAAGGAGTTGATTAGACCTGGAGTTACTCGTTTTGCTACTTCATACTTGACCATGAGACGTCTTAGCGAGCTGAAAGGGAATTTGTTTAACTTTTTCTGTTCGGATAAAAAGAAAACAAGCATGTATGCTAGGAGAAACAAGGGGAAAAAAATTGAGAGCATCATTTTTGATAATCAACAATTTTGGCCAAATGTGGAGTTATGTTTAAAGATAGCTTCGCCTCTTATCAAAGTATTGAGGATGGTTGATTCTGATGAAAAACCAGCCATGGGCTTTCTCTATAAAGCTATTGATCAGGCAAAAGAAGAAATCAAACAAAATGTGAACAATATTCGAAAGAGGTAAATTTTAAATAAATTGTCATATTAATTATGAGTTCATTTATAATTTCTGTGTTGGATAGTAGAATGAATTTTTTTAGTTATTTTTTTAACCAAACTCATGTTTATGTGCTAGATTTGAATCGGCATTTGCTATCATTGATAAAAGATGGGAAGATCAATTGAGTCATCCTTTACATGCCACGGGTTATTATTTGAATCCTCAATTTCAATATAGTCCAGATTTTCAGTCGGATGCAAATATAAAACGTGGCCTTTATGATTGCATTGCTAAGATGGTTCCCGAATCTGGTGAAAGGGTGAAGATTGATTTGCAATTAGATGATTTTCGACATGCAAATGGATTATTTGGTCATGAAAATGCTGTACTAACAAGAAACAAGAAATCTCCTGGTTAGTTACTAGTTGAACTTTGTGTTTTTATTTTTAAAACCTTTACTAATTTGTTATTTATTTTAATTTCCTACAGCTGATTGGTGGGAATCTTATGGCGATGAGTGTCCAGAGTTGAAAAATTTTGCCATTCGAATTCTCAGTTTAACTTGTAGCTCTTCTGGATGTGAGCGAAATTGGAGCGCATTTGAATTGATAATAATGTTTTCATATAATATAATATCTCATTTAGTATAATATTTTGTTTAGCATTTGAATTTAAGTTCGTAGTGTAACTGTGTAAGTTCTTTCAATTTCAATAGGTACATTCTAAGAGAAGAAACCGTTTGGCTCAAAAAAGAATGAATGATCTTGTGTTTGTGATGTACAACTTGAAGTTGAGAGAGAGACAAAGGCAAAGGCAACGTATTATTGAAGAAATTCCTTTTGAGAATTTGCCTTCAGATGATGAATGGGTGACAGAGAGAGAAAATCCAACTCTTCCAAGAGAAAATAGCTGGTTACGAGTTCTAGATGACAATCCCAAATGTGACACTTCAGATGAAGAGGGAAATGAAGATGATGAAATTGAAATACTTACAAGAAATGTGCAGAGAGTTTGTAAGTTTCTTTCTTTCTTCCAATTTAAGTATAAAGTTTATCCTTTTTTTTGTTTTTATAGTTTTATTTTGCAAGTTCTCTTGTTTTTGGTAACTTTCATTATTATTGTTTGTTTATTTAGATGATCATGAAGATCGTCAAACCCATGTCCGTTGAAGACAAGTTAATAAAATGAAAGAGATTCATGTTATTGATGAGGATGATGGGCCTTCAACTGAATTCGACCGCCAAGATGATGATTATCTTGATATGGTTCTCGAAACTGATCTTCAAATGGGAACTAATGATTTGAATGATACTAATTTGGATAGTGATGAAGATAATGCCGAAGATGAATTCCAAGAGAATTGGGATGGTGAAGATGATTGGGAAAATAATGATTTTGATAATATGGATTATGGGAATAATGAATTTGATTCAAACGATGAAAATGATTGGTTATAAATTAATGTATTTCTGAATTATTATGATACTTGAAAATGATGAATTGTTGCTATTTTATTTTTTATTTTTTCATGTTTGTTTAAACATGACAGATGACATTCTAGTAGTTAATTTTGATCTTGAAAATCTTTTTGGATGTTTGGCTTTTTAGTATTTGTGAAGGTTGATGATTATTTTATATTTGAAATTATGATTGTGTAAACTGTGAAGCATTTGGTTTTAAGACTTGAAATCATGACAGATAACAGGTTTATATTCTCTTCTTTATTACTTGTCAGATAGTAAGTAAAAAATACTATATATTTATGAATAACTTATTTATTTGATATCTTTTAGGATGTACAAAATAATATATGAATTTCAAATTCATTAATTTAGTAAATTTAGGAGTTTTTGATAGGATCTTACGATCCTACGATCCGATTCTGTGAAACTAAAATCGATCCGACGTAAGATCTCGATTTTACAAACCTTGTGTACGCCTCATAATTTATCAATAAGAGAAGCCATTAAGCCCAAAAACAAAAAATTCCCCAAAACCATCAGAACAGTGGAACATGTTTGCCGTACAAACCCTATGCAAGTTTTACGCCATCATCGAGATAACATAAAGATAACATCTAATCTGTGCGCCAGATTCACTATCCCTCGTCCAAAAAGACAACAGAAGGGGAAGAAAGAGACTGAGAACAAAAGAGGATATGTTCTACTTCCTGAATTACAAATCTACCCGTCGACTAGAGAGATTGAGTTTGTTTGGATAAGAATTTATTTGGATGATTTATTTGATCCAGTTACTGTAGCACTTTTTGTGATGTGATGTATGTGAAATAAAAAGGTGATTGGAAATTGTGTGTATGATGCAAGCAAAACAAAATCTGAAATTTTTATTTCAAATTCTTGTTGTCCAAACAAACTCACTATCTTTTCTAAGAAATGTTTATGCAGCCTTCTGGAAATGCTTGGAAAGCAGCTTCGCAATCTCAGTAAATCCAACTTTCTCCTTGCCTTCAAATATGGTCTTCAGCTTCTCATCACAGTAGATCTCTTTCTTGTTGTTTGGATTCTGTAATACAAGGAAACCACAACAAAGTCATGTACCATATTTTTGAAGTAACCTTGAGGAAAGTTTCTAGTCTCATGCAATAAGAAATCGTGATTAACTATGCATATGCAACACAAACTAATTGCACAGATTTTCTCCATGCAGATTTCAAAATTCTTCTTAAAATCTACTACTCAAGACAAACAATATAAAAGGCAGCATGACCCTGAATTTCTGCAACAAGCATAGGTAATGAACTCCACCTTCTGTCATCTCAAGGGAAATTATACGCCAATCCATCAGGGTAGCAGTATTCTTGACAGAGAAGTACAATAATTATCAAAATTAAACTAATTTTGCAAGCAGTAAAGAAACCAGAATGTCTATATTAAAGTTGCAGTGCAAAATTTCACATACACAAAATAAGATATGATAAAAATTGACACAAGACCAAGGGATCCAATTTCCCCTAGTGGCTCCAATACAGAAAATAGATGAATAAAAGAAAAGAAAAGAAAAAACTAAGAAAAACAAACCATTCCAAATTAGAAAGAAGAAACAGGGAAGGACATACACTCACACAAGTAAGAATTATTCATTAGCCTGCAGAAGAATGTCAATGGAATCTTTTAATTACCTAGTCATTGTACAATATCAGTTTGGTTAGAAATTTGGGCACTACCCCTTTAGACTCCACCAGATCAAATGCACAATAAACATGCATTCTATCAGTATTAGCCTTGCAAATTTATCACATCAATAACAGCAACAATGAACAGAAGCCATAACTCAAAACCGTTCACACGCCTTTCTATTAGTCTTCTACTCAAAGAATACCAGAAAAGAATGGGAAAGCAAATACAGAGAACACAAAAGTTTAAAGAGAAACTAGGATTCTCAGACATAAGAGGCTAAAAATTAGGGGTAGGCCACTGGACAATAGGATAACTCAAATCCTACAACAGCAATGGTTTCATTCACTCCTCATCCCCCTCCGTTCCCCAGAAAACAGAGCTTAAAACTTCCCTTCCTGTTTTATGGATAGCCATTATGCCTAGAGACCTTGTATTTACAGTACTTAAATATACACATATGCATTTAAACAGACAAAAAGTAAATAGTTGCAAACTACCCAGGCACTTCTCTTATTATACTTTTTCTTCTTCTTTTCCCCGAATACACATACTCTATTGCTTCACAAGGACATCAACATCGTTGTATATTTGCCTTTACATTGACATTCTTAAAAGACAGAAATTCACAAAGAAAATTTTAAAAAATCAGTCTCAATAGACTACAATCATGATATCTCTGCACGTCTTTGTCCAGAGACATATTATTGCCTGATTCCGTACACAATCAACAACCAACAGAAGTTGAGCCAACAAACAAAAAAAGCAAATGTAAAAAAAATTAGTCACAAATTAGAAGGTAATGAGCAGATAAGTTAAACAATCATCTAAAATTTTTTATTAAAAAAATCCACTGAAATGGAAAAGCTACTCGTATATTATTAGACCTGAAGCTTTTTGGATTTGACGTAAACCCAGACTTTCTTGACGGCGTCAGTGCGGGAAGTTTCAGGTGCACCAACGAACTGGCGGAGAGCAGGGGAGACAGGCTGCGTCTTCAGGATGCCATTTCTGCGGCCAGAAGTTTTGGCAGCGGCGGAGCCGGCAGTGGTGGAGGTGACGGAGGTCTTAGCGGCTGCCATGAGTGCTCTGCAGCGGTTTCCGAAAACCCCAGCGGTCGACGCCATAGCGGTTGCTCGATTTCTCTCGCTTCGGTAATCGGAAAAACCCTAGAAAGAGAAGAAAGAGAGTGGAGTGAGAATGTGAGGGGACTGGGAGTGAAGAAGGCAGAGTGGAGGGAAAATGTGAGAGAAGACAAAAGGGCGAGTCTTTCGGGCTTTTTTAAACTGTTTTTCAGGTCTCAAATTTGTACTTATTAGCTAATTTTAAATGTTTGAATTGAGAGTTTTTGCAAAAAAAAAAAAAAAAAAAATCTCGATAATTTTTTATTTACTTTTTCATTCAAATATATCAAATCGTTATTATTTACTTTTTTAGCTTATGTAGATCAAGTCATTATAATATATATTTTTTTTTGTAAAAACTCTATGAATTTTACAATCCAAATGGGCTTTTGGTATTTTGTGTTGTTTTATTTCTTAGAATTTGCTTGGTTTTTATTTTCTCTCTTTTGTTTTTGGTATTTTAAGAAAGAATTTGGGCATTCAAAGGTTGAGAATTTTGAATTTGGTTGACCCTTTTAGGAAAAGAGATGATGAGAGTTTTTGCCAAAAAAAAAAATTTCTCGACAATTTTTTTTATTTACTTTTTTACTTTATATATATTAAGTCATTATAATTTATTTTTTTAACTCATGTATATCAACTCAGTATAGTATATTTTCTGTAAAAACTCTACGAATCTTACAATCCAAAGGGGCTTTTTGATATTTTGTTTTGTTTTATTTCTCAGAATTGGCTTGGTTTTTATTTTCTCGCTTTTGTTTTTGGTATTTAATTTTTAAGAAAGAATCTGGGCATTCAAAGGTTGAGAATTTTGAGTTGGGTTGACCCTTTTAGGCAAGAGATGAAAAGTATTTTACAATGTTGGTAGAGCATGTTGATCATATCATCTTTATTTTAGGGTTAATTTCAATAAAGCCCTTGAAAAATACATTTTCTACACATTACTCCCTAAACATAAATTGAAACAATTAAATTTTCCAATGAGGTACAATTGGGTTGGGTATTCACACATGATTTTCGTACAGTGACTAATTTATCCCCACAAGTTCTTAGTTACCAAGGCTCCGTTTGAATTTGAGAGTTTTTGAAATACTTGTTTTTCATCTACAATGCTACAGTAATACACAAACAAAAACAACTCCAAAAATACTATATCCAAACAATATATCAAAAATAACTTCAAATATACAAAAATATTTTAATATATATATTTATATATAAATAATGTATACAAAAAAATATATTTTGTTTAATAATTATATATATATATAAATATTAATCCAAAAATTAATATTCATATTTTGTTTAAAATAAATATATATACTTATAAAATTAATAAAATATATACACAAAAAATAAATATATATTTATATATAAATATTAATATATTTTGTTCAAAATATATTTATATATATTTATAAATCTATTTACATATATATTTATGTAAATATATAAATATATTTATTTACATATATTTATATAAATTTATAAATATATTTTTTCAAAAAATAAAATTAATAAAATATATATACAAAATATAAAATTAATAAAATATATATACAAAATATAATTTTTTTTAAAAAATAAAATTAATAAAATATATATACAAAAAATTAAATATATATAATTATACATAAATATTAATATTTTGTTTAAAATATATTTTTATATATATTTTTGTATATATTTAAGTAAATATATATTTATTTATTTATATATATTTATATAAATTTATAAATTTATTATTTCAATTTTTTTATAATACGTATATTAATATATATTAATATGTATATTTCAATTATGTATATTACATTATATATATATAAATTATAGTAATATTAATATATTTCAATTATGTACATTAATATGTATATTATATATACTATATCAATTGAAATAAATATTATATATTTATATATAAATATAAATATTTTGTTAAAAATATATTTATATATAAATATATAAATATATTTATTTATATATATTTATATAAATAAATAATATATTTATTTCAATTTTGTTTTATAATATGTATGTTAATAGATATTAATGTGTATATTTCAATTATGTATATTATATTATATCAATTGAAATAAATATATATATTTATATATAAATATATATATTTTGTTTAAAATATATTTACATATTATTATAAATATATTAATATATATACATTTGTATAAATATATAAATATATAAATATATTTATTTATATATTTATATAAATATATATATTTCAATTTTGTTTTATAATATGTATATTAATATATATTTAATATGTATATTTATATTATATATATTAATATGCATATTATAAAATAAAATTGAAATAAAAAATATTATATTTATAAATAAATAAATATTAATATATAGAAACAGAGCCAGTGTATATTTAAAAAAAATTCCAAAAAATTGTAAATTATAAAAATACTCAGTATTTTTCATATATTTTAAAAATACCTCTAAAATCAATCCAAAAAACATCTACAGTAAATTTTTTTCATATACACAGCTATAGTAAAGTTTTTAAAAAATACGTCCGAAAACAGCTAATTCAAATGGGGGCCAAAGTTTTGATCACTTATGCTTGATAAAAAAAATTCTAAAATAATCTAGTTATTCCCCATATCACCAAAAATACAAATTTTGTACAGTTTTTGGTTTATTATCATTATTGTGATTTATTTTAATATGTATTAGTATATGACTTTATCATTTTTTGTGCATTTGTTACAACTACAAACATATTAAAAAATATACAAAAAAATATTAATCACACTCTACTTTTTATTAAGGGATAATATCAGAAACCTCCCTTCAGGTTTCTCTTAATATCACTTTACACCCTTGAAATTTTAGAAATATCACTTACCACCCCTAATAAATGTAAAAAGACTATATTAACCCTCATTTGACACATAATTCACAACATATCAAATAAATGGAACTCAAAAATTAAAAAAAAAGAAGCAAAAGTCGCTTTCTTATTTTTCCCTTTTCTCCCTCATTCTCTCTTACCCATTTTTTTGGATGACTATGCAATATTTTATTTGTAAATTATAATAAATTGAATTTTATTTATCTTTTATTTTTTGTGATTGTGATAAAATGAGGTATGATTTATTTCCTTATTTTGAGTTGATTTCTATAATGAATGGTACAGTTTAATCATTTGAGTAAGGGTTGAGAAGATGTTGAAAAAAATATAAGTTCATAAGAATGGATTTTGAGCATATAAAGTTAAATTGATGCAAGTGCATTTCTTTTCAAATATATTTTTTTTCAAATTTATATTTTTATGGGTTATAGCATTATGATGTGATAATACTATAAGAGATTGTTTTTGGGGTGGTGGTTTTCTTGAAGTGAATAAAATGATTTAGGAATATTTTTATTTAGCAAGTGAAAAGGGTAGTTTAAGAATTTAAAAATTTTGTGAAACAAATAACAAAAGTAAGGGAGGTAAGTGATATTTTTAAAATTTTAGGGGTGCCAAGTGCTATTAAAAGAAACCTCAGGGGAGGTTACTAATATTATCTCTTTTATTAATCGCATTCCTACTATCATTTTTATTATATAATTTTCAGGTACTAGATTACTATATAGTAAAATAAATGACTAGTGCGATTAACTTTTCCCATAATATAACTTTTAGGTACGATATGTAGACACCAGATTTTTCTTAATCTCAAGTCTACTATTATTTTTTTGTTTTTACTTATAAATTTCTTAATTAATCATATTAACTTTGTTTTTAGGTTTGTGCAGAAAAAAATGGAAAAAAATGGAAAAAGAAAAAAAATGAAAGTTCAAAATTAAGAAATAGTAGAGGTTTGTTTTCTTTTCTTTTCTTTTGCTTCTAACCCAATAGAAACCCCAACAATAAACCCAACACTAAATCCACTCAAAACCCAATTCCTAAATGAACTCACTCGAAACACAACAAAAGCCCACCCGAAACCTAGCAAAAACCTGGAAAGAAACCCATTTTTTCCCCTTCCCTCAATAAATAAATAAAAAGAGTGCAACTCTTCATGTGCACGCGCGCCACTTCTTCTTCACGTTGCAAACGAGAGACCAGTACAAGCTTGGTGCGGGAATTTGCTTTCTTGGTAAGAATTTTTTCCTTTCTTTGTCCTTTCTTTTTTCCCAAGTTTGTTGGTACAAATACAGCTCTTCATATCCAAATCCTATCTTTTAACACCTAACAAAATTTGATCAAAGGGTAAAAAAAGGGACACATCATCCCACTTCATCCTAACCCTCATTTCTAGGTTTTAGGGTTTTTGTTTCACATAAATATGTAATAACAAAGGTTTGGGGTTTCTAGAGAGGGGATTTTAGTGAAATAAGCAGCCACACAAGATTTGTGATGGAAAGCAAAAGAAAAAGAGCAAGAAAGAAAAGAATTTTTTCTGGAAAAAAGAAGACATAGGGCTAATGAACCAACCCTGCTCATCCCTATTTTTCTACTTCATTTGAGGTCTTTGGAATGACATTTCTTTTTCTACATTTTCTAAGATCATGGTAGAATGATTTTTGTTTTGAGAGGTTTCAGGGAAAGCAGCTCTAAGGCCTTCAAATTGCGGCTTGAAGTCACCCTCCTCATAACTCTTGACATCAATATTAGTCACTTGGATTTGCTCCACTTCAAAACTTGTATGTTTTTCCTAGGAGTTTCCACGCTCGATCTGATTCCATAAGCATCAGTGGTAACTGTGAGGACTTGTAAAATCCCTCATATTTTCTTAAAATTCCCTTTTATTTTGAATCAATTACTTTATGATAGTTTTACAACTCATTTACTCCCTCAATAGTTGGAATAAAGAATAGAATTAAGAGTTTCCCCTTTACTTTCATCGTTAGGGTAAATTAGGGTTTTTGCGTCTTTTGGTAGTGTGATTAATCGGTGCAGAGTGTGTACTAAAATTGGTGGTTAAGAGTGAGTTTTAGATAAGAAAAAGTGTGTGATTAGAAGTGATAATAATAAGTTAGTGAATCATAAGTTACAATACTAGTACGGGCGAGTTAAGGAAAATCGGTTTGAACCGACATGTATCGGTTGTTACTGATTGAATACACCACTTGAACACTACTTTATTACCTTAATCTCCTTGCTATTATTTCAGAAATATCAGCCCTTCATTAGCTTTAAGTGGCCGAAAATGTTGACCAAGAAAAGAGGAAAAAGAAGAAAATTTTGAGCTTTAATCTCGCGGTGACACTTGGCAACCATCCATCCAACTTTGACCAAACAAATTCCTATTTTCTTATCTTTCTCTTGGCTTTATTTCTTCTCCATTTCCTTCATGTTGGCCGAGCTTGAGGAGAGAAAAACAACAAGAGAGAAAACTCCAACTTTCACCTTGAATCCATCCTTATTTGAGTGAAAACAACCAAACTAAACCGATTAAACTTCTCTTTTGGTGGTTGGAAAATTTTGTGTGGTAAAAGTTTTGGAAGAAAGGGGTGTGATTTTCACTTACAAGCAATTATTGGAAGGTATCATGACTGCCTTTCCTTTTCTCTTCCTTAATTTTGTTTAAATTTGGATAGAAACTTATGTTCTTGGCTTATTATGGTTAATGATTCAGTTTTGGATGATATAATGGAAGGGTTAGCTAGGGTTTACATTTTTAGCCTTGATTATGATTGTCTACCTAGTAATTGATGGTATTGAACTAGTAATTGATGGTTTTGATGATATCGAACTTGATAGTAATGAGCTAGAATATGAATTTTTAGAGTAGAAGTGAATTTCCAGCTTTGATGATGAATCTGCCCTGTTTCTGACTTGCATATTCGTCCATGATAGAGGCTGAATCAGGTCTTTCTCAAAACATGAAAGTTGTAGGGAATGGAGTTAACTATCTTCCTGTAAAATTTCAGCTCAATCAGAGTACTATATCTTATGAAATAACTAAAATACCTCTGACTGCCAAAAGCCTTATTTCACCGGCAGCTTTCTGTTTTCACTGAGATGTCACATTTTGACCATGAAAAAGCACGAACTAGGTGTTGATGTTTTCATAAGAAATGTATCTCTCTATCTTAGTTTCGAAACGTCATAAAATATACCCCAATTCGATAAGTGTAGCTTCAGCTGTGACCAAAACGCCAGAAGGTGTCAAACCTGTTACTTAGTTATTCTTCTTTAATACTAGTTTCCAACTTTGATTTTAGGATTACATTGCTAGAATTGCTTTGTATTTGGATGACATTGAGCCTAGTTGAAGGGATATTGTGTTAAAATTGTTTATGTGTGAGTTTGGGTTGAGTTGAGGAAAATAATGAAGTCATAAATGGCTGAAAAATAGATAAATATAAAGGGCATGCCACCCAAATTTTCACTCGAGAGTTTGGCATGTGTACTCGCGACTTGAGCGAAGATTTGAGGTCGAGTTGAACTTAGACACTCTAAGGTATTCGAATCTTCTTTCGTAGAGGTATATAAACTAAAATTCGGCCAAAACTCATACCCTTGCAAAAGTGAAAATAGCGACCACTCGGAATATGTTTTCCTCGTCCTTTAGCCCACTTTTCGAACTTAAACGTTTTAACCGCTTCCTTACCAAAACTAAAAGAGCAAGCATGAGTTTTCTAGAGTGTGATAAGTAATATGAATATTACCCAAATGAGTTTCAGTTACTTGATTTTCGTTAAACGAAACGTTTAAGTTTCGAACCTTAGTTGATTTCAAAGTTCTTAAACAATGTTATATCGCAGATTTGGACTCCAAACAAGGAGTAATGCGTGAACGTGATCCGAAAAAGCACTAAATCTTTGGTAAGTGCTTCCAATTACATGATTGAATTTGACACTTGTTTTCAATACTTGACCAATGTGATCGAATGATATTTAATTGGTATGGTAGGGCAAGGGTGTACTTTAAAGCATTTGCCCTAATGTGATATATTGTTGTTCATTGATTGCAATTGAATCGATATACATGTATATGATTCGTATCTTGTCTGAAATTCCAGAAGCCCTGTGGCTAGTTAATCGAGTCGAGCCGGTAAGGGTTTAGTCGATTAGATAACGAACCCTGGGTCTTTAGTTTTGTCGAGTGGAATGTTATCTTTTCGACTAATCGGTATACTCGAGTATTACCACCAATGTTTATCTTGGACTTCGGCCCGACAAGGGGTTTGGTCGGTGGACGGAGATTGGAGTTAAGTGGTGTACTATTGAACTAGTTACCTTACTTGAAAGTTGACAGAGTGTCAACTACTACTTGATCAAGCTATGGTGAAGCTAGTTAGCAAAAGCAGCTGTATCTTTTTAATTGAAATGTTGAATACTTAATGTTTGGCCATTCGAAGCGTTATTGCTCATTTTCTTGACTTGTGATGCTCGTTACTTTGCCACTTTGATACTTTTACTTTAAATTAATGGTCAATTTGCTATTTAGAACCTCACTGAAGTTTAGCTCACTCTATTAGTTTTATTTTTCTTACAGGGGGTACGAGTTAGGAGTGAGACTGGTACTGGCTAACGTAGCCTAGTTTTGAAAATTTTGTAATTGTACTCGCACTAGTTGCTCGATTAGTGTTGAATGTATTTAGAACTCAAATCTTTTGATGTATATGGGATTGTATGGAAGTTTGAGACAGAAATGAATGTATTTGTACGTTCCAAACTTGAAAATTGTTGTTTCATTTATGTTCGAGGTTGTGAATTGTTTTATCCAAAATAAGTGAGAGAGTTCTGGCGAGAGTTGGACAGACGGTCCGCTAAACTCTGGGGTACGCCCTAGGGAGAGGTGGGGTCGTCACAGGTGATATCAGAGCCTAGATTTGAATTGATTTGGGTAGATTGAACAATTTATACCTGATATAACTTGGTTATGATAGTCTAGGGTTTCACACTCGAGAATAGGTGTGTAGCCTCTATTTATTTATCTAACTTGCTCATTCTTGCGATGTTACTTGTAATATAGGTTATGGAGGGTAAAGATGCAAGTGGGGGTACTAGGCCATCTCAGCCTGTACCTACCGGTCAGGAGCACCTTGAGGGGCCAATATGTCGTGTACTTACTTATCAGGAGCATTTCGGTGGGCCGTATGTCGGTGGCCTCCAGCACGTAAGATCCGACACTGCGACTGCTGGAAGATTTATTCCTACCCTGATAGGGTCGTACTCGCGATTGCCGATGAGAGAAGACGATTTGATAGCGCCAATCGTAGGTGCCAGACGGAGATAGAGCGGCTACAGGCAGTCCTCCGAGTCCAGGGTGCCAGGATCCGAGAGCTTGAGATTTCGGTTTTTGAGGAGCAGGAACGGACTAATGCCTTCAGAAAGCAGGCTCAAGCGGCTAATGATCGCCTTGTTCAGGTAGTTAGAGACGTGAGAGACCGGACCGACCATATCTTGACAGAGTGCGGGGCCTCAGTAGAGGATGTGGTGCAGAACTTGGCCGAGGAGGGTCAAGGGAACGTGGTTCCCAGTGATCTCGAGGAGGAGCCGGCTACACCCGCGGAGGAGGCAGAGTCGGTTGGGTAAGTGATTGACTAGACTAGGGATCTAGGATTTGAGGGATTTTGTGAGGTAGTTAGGGACATAGTGGGATGACCGTCACCTTTTGTTTTTGAATTTGACGTGTCCAAATTGATGTATATAGGGTTTGCTTTTGTTTTATGTCCCTTGGTTTGTACAGTACTTTCTAACTTGTTATGTGACTTATTTTGCTATGTATATGAAGGGAATGTTTATTTGAAATGTATTTTAGTGTCCTTCCTTTATGATTGGGAAATATTTTATTTGAGTTTAATGGCTACTTTATACTCATTTTATATTTATATAGTCTATTATTCAAGAAGCATGGAAGATAGAAGAAGTCAGGATAGTGGGACTACCCGAGAGCGTGGTTCTAGCCGTGGCCGTGGGGTAGACAGGCACAGGAATCAGTGCGAGAATTGAGAGAGGAAAGAGGTGCAATGGTTGAGCCGCAACCTGGACTCCGAGTGGAAGGGGGGATCAGGTGGCAACGACAATTCAACAAATGACTAATATTCTTACTCGACTAGTAGAGCAGCAGGGTCAATCCCCTATTAATCAACCCAAGAATCCTGAAATGGGACAAGATAGGGACCTAGATAGATTCCAAAAATTTCTCCTCCTAAATTTCTGGGAGGGGCGGATCTTGAGGTAGCTGAAAAGTGGTTAGAAACAATGATCAATATATTCGCTGCTTTAAACTATGCGGAGCATAGATAGGTGCATTTTGCTACCTTTCAGTTTGAGGGACCAGCCAAAACCTGGTGGAATGTAATTAGAGTTAAGTGGGAGAGAAAGGGAACTGCATGGACTTGGTTGAATTTCGTGCGGGAATTTAACGAGAAATATTTTTCACCGATAGTCCAGAAGAAGAGGGAAGATGATTTTATTAAATTTCTTCAGGGAGCCCTAAGTGTAGCTGAGTATGAGACTTAGTTTACGAAACTATCCAAATTTGCTTCCGAATTGATAGCTACGGAGCAAAGAAGGGTAAGGAGGTTTGTACAGGGACTCAATGTGAAAATACAGGAGGCCTTAGCGGCGACCCAAATTAACACTTTTACGGAGGTTTTGGAGAAGGCCCAGAAAATAGAAATTGCCAGGGCACAAGTTAGAACTTTCCATGCAAAACAGAGAGGGACGCCTGGTGGGAATCAAGGGCCGGCACATAGTGATCGGAACATGCCACCTCCTAAAGCCGATCAAGGAGTTGGAGGTGGAAGGTTTACGGGTACATCGAGAGGAGGTACTCCGAGGGGAGCCCCAAGTGGAAGGGGACAGGGGAGAGGTGTCTCGTAGGAAGGCCAGACATCCGTCCCCCGAGTATCGTGTGGGTACTGTGGGAAATCTAACCATACCGAGAATAATTGTTGGAGAAAGGCTCAAAAGTGCTTAAGGTGTGGAAGTATTGAGTACCAGATCGTCAATTACCCACTGATTGGTGATGCCCAGTCGGCTGGCAAATTAAACCCTAAATCAACCAATGTAGGAGGGACCAGGTCAAGGGTGCCAACCAGAGTGTAATTTTTGGACCAGTAATCGGTACTTGAACCATCGGAGGTAGTGAAAGGTACGATTCCTGTTTTTCATCGTTTAGCCAAAATTTTAATAGACCCTGGTACAACCCAATTTTTTGTTAGCCCCGCATTTATGTTTGAAATTGATGTGAAAGCCGAAAGACTACCATATGACCAAGAAGTGAAAACCCCTACGGGTAACCAATCTTTACTTGCCAATGAGGTGTATAGAAACTGTGATATTTGGGTTGGTAAGCAGAAATTAGTAGTTGACCTTATAAGTCTAGCCATTAAGGGGTACGATGTTATTCTATGAATGGATTGACTAGCTCATTATCATGCTCGGATAGATTGTCGTATGAAAGTGGTTGAATTTTACATATCGGGTGAGGCAACTTTAAAACTAGACGTGAGAGGTATTCTAGGTTCATCTGCTCTTATTTCGAGAATTAGGGTTAGGAAATTGTTAAGTAATGGGACACGGGGATATCTGGCGTTTCTAGTTAACACCCCAAGAGAAAAGTGTAAACTAGAAGAGATGCCGGTGATAAATGAGTATTCAATGTGTTTCCAGATGAGTTGGTGTCTTTGCCACCCGAAAGAGAAATTAAATTTAAAATTGATTTAATACCTGGAACTAATCCCATTTCAAAAATTCCTTATCGAATGGTGCCCGCCGAACTTAAGGAGCTAAAATTTCAATTGCAAGACTTGTTAGAACGAAAATTTATACATGAGAGCGAGTCACCTTACGGCGCTCCAGTGCTATTTGTCAAAAAGAAGGATGGGAGTTTAAGGTTATGCATTGATTATCGAGAGTTGAATGCAATAACCATTAAGAATAAATATCCTTTGCCAAAAATCACTTTTAACACTTGATATGGGCATTTCGAGTTTGCGGTAATGCCGTTTGGCTTAACCAATGCCCTAGCGGCATTCATGGATTTAATGCATCGAGTGTTGAAACCCTATTTGGATAGGTTTGGGGTGGTATTTATTGATGATATCTTGGTGTACTCTAAGACAAGGGATGAGCATGAGCAACACTTGAGAATAATATTGCAAATCTTGAGAGAGCGCCAGTTGTTTGTTAAGTTTAGCAAGTGTGAATTTTGGCTAGAGAAAGTGGCGTTCCTAGGCCATATAATTTCAAAAGATGAACTTACTGTAGACCGAGCTAAAGTGGAAGCTGTTGCCAAATGGAAACGGCCGGAGAATCCTACTGAAATTCGAAACTTTTTGGGTCTAGCGGGGTACTACCACTGGTTTATAAAGAATTTCTCAAGAATTGCGGGACCCCTAACTAACTTGACAAAGAAACAAGGAAAATATATTTGAGATGCTAAATGTGAAAATAGTTTTCAATAGCTTAAGAGGCAATTGACCATGGCTCCAGTGTTAACTTTGCCAAATGGAAAGGATAGCTATACAGTTTATACCGATGCTTCGAGAGAAGGATTAGGGTGTGTCTTAATGCAAAATAGGAATGTGATTGCCTACGCTTCTAGGAAGTTAAAGTCTCATGAACAAAACTATCCAACCCATGGCTTAGAACTTGCAGCAGTTGTGTTTGTTATGAAGAAATGGTGGCATTATTTATACGGGGTGACCTTTGAGGTATATACAGACCATAAGAGTTTTAAGTACTTATATTCTCAGAAAGAGCTAAATCTGAGACAACGTCGGTGGGTGGAGTTCTTAGAAGACTATGATTGTACCATTAATTATCATCCAGAAAAGGTCAATATTGTAGCTGATGCTTTAAGTCGAAAAGCTCAATTAGCAGGTTTAATAGTGAGAGAGTGGAGCTTGTTAGAGGATATCTGTGAATGGAAGCCCCATCTTGAACCAAACAAAGTGATTTTTGAAAATATTGAGGTAAAGTCGATGATGTTGGACAGAATTAAAGAGGGCAAAACAAAAGAGCCAACGGTACAAAAGTGGGTGGAAAGAGTAAAGAAAGGAGAATTGTCTGATTTTAACCTAAGTCTTGATGGGATTCTAAGGTTTCGAAATCGCGTCGTTGTATCCAATGATGAAGAACTGAAAAGGGAGATTTTGGAGGAATCTCACCGTTCTAGGTACACGGTGCATCCAAATAGTGGCAAAATGTACCAGGATCTCAAAAGTCTATATTAGTGGGATAATATGAAGGTAGAGATTGCTCGATTTGTACAAAAGTGCCTTACATGTCAACAAGTGAAAGTTGAGCATAAAAAATCGTCAGGTCTATTATACCTTTTAAAGATATCTGAATGGAAGTGGGAGCACATAACGATGGATTTCGTATCAGGGTTGCCACGAACTCAAAAAGGTCATGATGCGATTTGGGTAATAGTGGACCGATTAACTAAAACTGCACATTTTCTGCCAGTTAATATGAAATACTCCTTGGAGAAATTTGCCAAACTCTATATGAACGAAGTCCTGAGATTACACGGGGTACCAGTAAGTATAGTATCCTATAGAGATCCTAGGTTTGTATCTCAATTCTGGCAGAAGTTGCAAGAGGCTCTAGGAACTAAGTTGAGCTATAGTACAGCGTATCATCCTCAAACCGGTGGACAGTTTAAGAGAATCATTCAAACTCTTGAGAATATGTTGAGAGCCTGTATAGTAGATTTTGGAGGGAGTTGGAACCAATATCTAATCCTGGTTGAGTTCGCGTATAATAATAGTTGTCACTCTTCTATTCAAATGGCTCCATATGAAGCATTGTATGAACAAAAGTGTCGATCACCTATTTATTGGGATGAAGTAGGAGAGAGGAAGATCACAGATCCGGCCACAATAGCATGGGTTGAGGAAGCCTATGAAAGGGTAAAAGTAATTCGTCAGAGGCTTCAAACGGCCCAAAGTCGACAAAAGAGCTACGCTGATCATCAGAGGAAGGATTTGGAGTTTGAGATAGGAAATAAGGTGTTTCTTAGGGTTACTCCATTGAAAGGAAAGATTAAAACAGGAAAGGGGAAAAAATTGCAACCATGATACATAGGACCTTTTAATATACTCCAGCGGATAGGAAATGTGGCTTATCAATTAGAGTTAACCGCTAGTTTATTTCGGATCCATGATATTTTTCATGTTTCTTTGTTTAAGAAATATCACCCGGATCTGACTCACATTTTGCCACCAGAAGATATTGAACTGGACGAGTCTTTAACCTATGAGGAACGACCCATTCGAGTACTGGATAGGAATGTAAAGGACTTGAGAAATAAGCAAATTTCACTGGTTAAGGTTCTATGGAAACACCATGAGGTGGAGGAAATAACCTGGGAGCTGGAAAAAGACATGCAAGAGAAGTATCCTGAACTGTTTACGACTAAAGGTATGAATTTCGAGGTCGAAATTCTTTTAAGGGGGAGAGAGTGTGAGAACTTGTAAAATTTCTCATATTTTCTTAAAATTCCCTTTTATTTTGAATCAATTACTTTATGATAGTTTTACAACTCATTTACTCCCTCAATAGTTGGAATAAAGAAAAGAATTAAGAGTTTCCCCTTTACTTTCATCATTAGGGTAAATTAGGGTTTTTGCGTCTTTTGGTAGTGTGATTAATCGGTGCGGAGTGTGTACTAAATTTGGTGGTTAAGGGTGAGTTTTAGATAAGAAAAAGTGTGTGATTAGAAGTGATAATAATAAGTTAGTGAATCATAAGTTACAACACTAATATGGGCGAGTTAAGAAAAATTGGATTCAAGCGACGTGCACCGGTTGTTACTGATTGAATACACCACTTGAACACTACTTTATTACCTTAATCTCCTTGCTATTATTTCAGAAATATCAGCCCTTCATTAGCTTTAAGTGACCGCAAATGTTAACCAAGAAAAGAGGAAAAAGAAGAAAATTTTGAGCTTTAATCTCGCGGTGACACTTGGCGACCATCCATCCAACTTTGACCAAACAAATTCCTATTTTCTTATCTTTCTCTTGGCTTTATTTCTTCTCCATTTTCTTTATGTTGGCCGAGCTTGAGGAGAGAAAAACAACAAGAGAGAAAACTCCAACTTTCACCTTGAATCCATCCTTGTTTGAGTAAAAACAACTAAACTAAACCGATTAAACTTCTCTTTTGGTGGTTGGAAAGTTTTGTGTGGTAAAAGTTTTGGAAGAAAAGGGTGTGGTTTTCACTTACAAGCAATTATTGGAAGGTATCATGACTACCTTTCCTTTTCTCTTCCTTAATCTTGTTTAAATTTGGATAGAAGCTTATGTTCTTGGTTTATTATGGTTAATGATTCAATTTTGGATGATATAATGGAAGGGTTAGCTAGGGTTTACATTTTCAGCCTTGATTATGGTTGTCTACCTAATAATTGATGGTATTGAACTAGTAATTAATGGTTTTGATGATATAGTACTTGATAGTAATGAGTTAGAATATGAATTTTTAGAGTAGAAGTGAATTTCCAGCTTTGATGATGAATCTGCCCTGTTTCTGAATTGCATATTCGTCCATGATAGAGGCTGAATCAGGTCTTTCTCAAAACATGAAAGTTGTAGGGAATGGAGTTAACTATCTTCCTATAAAATTTCATCCCAATCCGAGCACTATATCTTATGAAATGACTAAAATACCCCTTACTGCCAAAAGGCCTATTTCACAGGCAGCTTTCTGTTTTCTCTGAGATGTCACATTTTGACCTTGAAAATGCACGAACTGGGTGTTGATGCCTTCATACGAAATGTATATTTCTATTTTAGTTTTGAAACGCCATAAAATGTACCCCAATTCGATAAGCGTAGATTCAGCTGTGACCAAAATGCCAGAAGGTGTCAAACCTGTTACTTAGTTATTCTTCTTTAATACTAGTTTCCAACTTTGATTTAGGATTACATTGCTAGAATTGCTTTGTATTTGAATGACATTGAGCCTAGTTGAAGGGCTATTGTGTTAAGATTATTTATGTGTGAATTTGGGCTGAGTTGAGGAAAATAATGAAGCCATAAATGGCTGGAAAATAGCTAAATACAAAGAGCATGCCGCCCAAATTTTCACTCGAAGGTTAGGCGTGTGTACTCGCGACTTGAGCGAAAATTTGAGGTCGAGTTGAATTTAGACACTCTAAGGTAGTCGAGTCTTCTTTCATAGAGGTATATAAACTGAAATTCGGCCGAAACTCGTACCCTTGGAAAAGTGAAAGTAGCGACCAGTCGGAATATATTTTTCTCGTCCTTGAGCCCACTTTTCGAACTTAAACGTTTTAACCGCTTCCTTACCAAAACTAAAAGAGCGAGCATGAGTTTTCTAGGGTATGATAAGTAATATGAATATTACCCAAATGAGTTTCAGTCACTTGATTTTCATTAAACGAAACGCTTAAGTTTCGAACCTTAGTTGATTTCAAAGCTCTTAAACGATGTTATATCGCAAATTTGGACTCCAAACAAGGAGTAATACCTGAACGTGATCCGAAGAAGCACTAAATCTTTGGTGAGTGCTTCCAAATATCTGATTGAACTTGACACTTGTTTTTAATACTTGACCAATGTGATCTAATGATATTTGATTGGTATGGTCGGACAAGGGTGTACTTTATCGCATTTGCTCTAATATGATATATTCTTGTTCATTGATTGCAATTGAATCGATATACATGTATATGATTCGTATCTTGTCTGGAATTTCAGAAACCCTGTGGCTAGTTAATCGAGTTGAGCCGGCAAGGGGTTGGTTGATTAGATAACGAACTCTGGGTCTTTAGTTTTATCGAGTGGAGTGTTATCTCCTCGACTAATCGGTATACTCGAGTATTACCACCAGTGTTTATCTTGGAGTTCAGGCCCGGCAAGGGGTTTGGTCAGTGGACGGAGACTGGAGTTAAGTGGTGTACTATTGGACTAGTTACCTTACTTGAAAATTAACGGAGTGTCAACTACTACTTGATCAAGTTATGGTGGAGCTAGTTTGCAAAAGCAACTGTATCCTTTTAATTGAAATGTTGAATACTTAATGTTTGGCCATACGAAGCGTTATTGCTCATTTTCTTGACTTGTGATGCTCGCTACTTTGCCACTTTGATACTTTTATTTTTAATTAATGGTCAATTTGCTATTTGGAACCTCACTGAGGCTTAGCTCACTCTATTAGTTTTGTTTTCCTTACAGGGGGTACGAGTGAGGCGTGAGACTGGTATTGGCTAGCGTAGCCTAGTTTTTGAAAATTTTGTAATTGTACTTGCACTAGTCGCTTGATTAGGGTTGAATGTATTTAGAACTCAAATCTTTTGATATATTTGGGATTGTATGGAAGTTTGAGACAGAAATGAATGTATTTGTACGTTCCAAACTTGAAAACTGTTGTTCCATTTACGTTCGAGGTTGTGAATTGTTTTATCCAAAGTAAGTGAGCGAATTCTGGTGAAAGTTGGGTAGGCGGTCTGCTCAACCCTGGGGTACGCCCTAGGGAGAGGTGGGGTCGTCACAGTAACTCTTACTTCTCTTCTCCTTTGATTCAAATTTGTATGAAAATCTAAGTCCATTATATAGGAGTTCTAAGTTCTTGCTTTTGACTAGGCTAGATGATCTATGTTATTCTCTTGTTGATGCCCACTTCATGATTACCAAAGCTTATAATGGCCTCTTTAGTCATCTGATGCATTTCATTTATACTAGGAAAATGCCAAAACTAGGAAATTGACTTTTCAAATCATAAACTAGGGATTTTCTTTGTTTTGCGAATTTGGGGCTGATTTCATGTTTTATGTTCCTCTTATATGAACGTTTTGGATCCAAATATTGACAAGTTTTGCTCCTTACCATCTCAGTAACCCAATCATGTAGTTTCCATTGACCTTTGTTTGGTTTTAAGAAATAACATGGGAGTGGAATCAATGTTGTGGTTTTGAAATTTAGATGTTATTTTGCATGTTTTATATTATCTCTAGATCTTGTTTGATGTTTCACATGCTTTCATGAAGTTGTAAGGATCATGTTCATGCCAAAATTTAACCTTAGAAGTCTTTGACAAATTTTTCGGCGAGAATTCCAGCCAAGTGCCCGGAAATTTTCCAGTTTTCGATAGAACATTTCTTTTTTTTTCATTTAGTTATTGCCTGTCCTTTTAAATTTTTTCCATTTTGTCTTTCTTGTTTTGATCTTCCAAAATTACTTAGTTGCTTATGGATCTTGTTTGAAGTAAAGAAATAGGCCAATGTTAAAAATGGGGCCAAGCTTTATACCATTTTAAATTAGGCTTGTTGATAATATATCATTGGGTTTGAATTCTTTGTGAGCCAAAGTGTGGTTCTTTAGTTTGGGTTTACTTTCATCTTTGAACTAGGCTCTCCATTGAATTTTTGCCTGGGCTAAGACACTAAAGCCTAGACATCTGGCCTAGTTAATATGTGATGGTTTGGAAGTTGGCTTATTTTATTGTTGGCCTTTTCTCATTAAACCATTTTCTAGGATTTTCTTTCAAAAAAAAAAAAAAGGAAAAGCAAATGAAGAGGATACTGTTCATTCATGTTGTTGTAAAATTTTAGTTGTTTTTATTTTGAATCGGTCACAAGAAATTTGCATTTTGGCCTCCTAACTTTTGAATAATTATACTAAAGCCCAAAAAATTGTGAAAATGAATAAATTTCTTCCTTTTAAAGTCTCGATCTCTTTTATATATTTTATGCATGTTTTGGGTGAATTAATTCTGTTTTTAAGTATAATTAGGGTTTAAATAAAATTTGTTAAATTTAGATTTTCAATTTGGCAACTTTAGAAATTAATGCAAATAGTTTTGGTTTGATGGCTCCAAAATAATTTTTGGTGGTTAATTAGCTCAAATCTTATTATATTATGAATAATAGGATAGTAAAAATTATTTTTGCAAAATTTGCATTATAGCCCCTAATTTTTAATAAATTAATACTTTTACCCCAAAAATTTTTAATTTTTTCATTTTAGTCCATAAGAATATTTGTTGCTTTTATTATTAAGATTCCCTTGGTTCTTTGATTCTTCATGCATTGCTTGGAGTGTTAATTTATTAGATTAAATTTTTTATTTTTAATAATTAATTGTCAATTAAATTGGTACATTGACTTGTTTGTTGATTTTAAAAAATAAACAACTCTCCCTTTCCCTCACTTAGCTACTACTTTAAAAGGGAGGTACCACTAATATCCTTTAAATTTCTTTTATATGTTCCTATATGCTCCTATGTGTTTATATATTTCATGTGTTTTTCTTTTATTTATTTATTTTAAGCTTTTATTCATTTTTATGTTTGTTAAATTTAAGTCTTATGATTACTTGGAGGGTATTTAAATGCCCAAATTGTAATTGATAGGTTGTATCCTCTTGTGCAAATGTAATGAGATAGGCAATCTAATAGGTAGGTTTTATTTTTGCAAAAAATATAATTAGCAAGATAAATATAATAGGTAGGTTAGATAGGTTTATTATCTTATATTTCCCCTTTTAGATTGTAGTTAGCACTCCCAATGTAATAGTTAGATCTTATGTGCTTGTGTGCTTATATGCTTATGTGCTTATGTGTTTTATTTGCTTTTCCTATGGTTTTGCATTTAGATATTATGTCTACGTGTTATATGTTCTACATGCTCTATGTACTTATTTGTTTTAATTATACTCCATATGCTTTATTTATTTATAATGAGTGCATGATGTCACCACACTAGTCCAATGCTAGTTGTGGCTTTTTTTCTCGATTTTTCACTAGTCCAACGCTAGTGAGAACTTGTAGAAATAGGCTAATCCAATACTAGATCCTTAAGCCATCTATACATTAAATTCATACTTTGGTGTGATATTTATTGCATTTCATGCATTTTTTTCATTTTTATGTTATTTTCATTTGCGTGATATGTCCTCTTATATTCCCTTATCCCTATATGCGCAAACCATATCATTTAAACTTGCATTTCATTTAGCTAATTAGAAAATAAGTTAATCCATTTGTTTTTCTAGATTAGAAAAGTCACCCTTCAAATATGGAAAATGGGTGAGTATAGCTTCTTAGTCTTAGCATGTTATTACCTCCTTTATGAGAAAGGAAAATTGTGTCATAAATTTTTGTCTCCCGAACCCATTATATTGCATTCCTTTCTTTTATACCATGTTTGTTTATCTATATATCATAATTTTCTTTTCTTCGAATTTTATGTTTTGCATTTTCGTGACCTTTTCAAGGAACCATTCTTGAGCTTCACAATTAATGTGATTGATACTAATTAAACTTTGAAAAGACATCTCATTCCTCCTGATATCTATAGGTATAGGTTTGCATCCATATAGAAGTATTCAAATGTGATAAGTTTAGATATTAGATTAGGAAAATTTTTGACTAAATCTCGTATCTAGCTCTGTTTAGGTTGAAAAAATACCTTAAATTTGAGTCAATCAAATCTTTGCCTTTCTTTTTTTCAACCATCAACCATGACTCCTAAACCCTTTTCTCTCATTTTAAAAAATCTGGAGTCGTCTAAAAAGGTTTTATTTATTTTCAATTGTTTAATATTTTTTTGGGTGACTTGATACGCGTAAATTTGATACCAAGTGACAACTCTCCTTTTCTAAAAACTTTTTTAGACTATTACTTTAGGGCCAAACGTTTGCATTTTCTAAATCTCATTTTAGACCCTTTTTTATTTTCTAAAATTAAAAACTCATTTTTTAATACCTTTCCTTTTATTTCAAAAGACGAGGTGTGGCACGATGCATTATGCTTTACACTTTTAGTATTTCAAATGTATTTTTTATCTCTTTTTTCTTTGAAAAAGTTCACGAAATCATGTGCCTTGCACATGATTAATTTAGCCTAAATTTGGGCTCCGCCCAATTGTATCAAATTGAAATGGTTGTTATAGCATAAGAATAAATTGGTTCAATCAAATATCCATCGGGGCAATATGCAAAAAAAAAAATATTTTTTAATAGAGTTTATTGGAATTAACCAAGTAATCTATTGTCAATCTTTTGTGCTCAAACCTTGGCAATTTACTTGCCTTCAAGAAAAGAATAGGGTTAATTACAAAACACACCCTTGACAATGACATAAATTTTACTTTACCTCTATGCAGTGTCCAATTGGATAATTTTGCACCTTAGACCTTTTCAGTTTTGCCACAGTTATATGGTGAACCCAGCAAACCCTCAAATAGAATCCAACTTTAGCATCTTAATATGCATATTTTACATAGATGCATATGTGTCCTCAATGAAGGGAATAATTTGGCAAAAAATGTGATCCCAAATGTACAAAAATGAGAGGGAAAAAAAACCTTCAAAAAAAAAGATTAGAATCATGATTGGAAATAAAGTAGCTGTCGAGCTTATATTTTTGCTCAAATATACAAATTCTTGACTTGATTGAAGGTGTTTTGCATTCTCTTTTCTCAAATATACAAATTCTTGATTTGATTGAAGGTGTTTTGTATTATCTTTGCAAAATGTGCACCTTGCATGACAAGATCAAATTTAATTTATGGTTGTATGCATTGTGAATAAACTTTGGTAGAAGGTATAGATTTACCTGCTTTCCTCAAAGTTAATTGTAGGCATATCAATGGATCGGGTCTTACCTACATCCAACCCAGATCCAATACATTTGGGTAGGGTTTGGATTTAATTTTCAAATCCAGACCATTCTCAGACCCAGACCCTGTGAAAGAGTCATGAGTTTGGATAGGATCTTGTTTTTTAAAATCCATATTCAAACCCAAACCCATATCAAACCCTACCCAGATCCAGGTATACTTAATTAAATAATAAATATTAGTAAATTTATAAAATAATCTAATATTCTATGGCTATTGGATGTAAGACTTCATGACCGTTAGATTAAATGATTCGCTCTTAACCTAATAAAATACTAATTAGTTCCCCCTATGCCTATCTATTGTGTGCCTCCATTGTCTTTCTCTACCTCTCTATTTCGTTTCTTTAGAAATCTTGCAAACTATTTCTTTTGCCCTACCATATCTCAGTTTGTCTTTATTGTTTTACTCTACTAAGTTCAAAGATTGGTAAGTTCAAAAAATATTTCATATGAATATATTATGTAATTTGGTAGTAACGAATCTATTGTAATGTTCTCAATTCGTCTATGTACACATTAAATAGTTTGTGCACGATATGTTAAAGTAATAATAAATGCATGATATTATAAAGCATTGGTTCGTTTTGCTTTATGAAATAATAGTCATCTACTGATTACTTTATTCATAGTACTTGCAAATTAAGGTATATTACTTTTATAGGCATTGAATCATGTTAATAACCAATCTATTATTTTTCTAGAAAATGGCAACGGATCCCACTCTTAATATTGGAGATGAAAATAAAGTGGTCATCTTGGGAGATGAAGAAAAACACATGCCTGTTGAAGGGAAGAAAAAATTAAATTCAAAGGTATGGGATGATTTCGATAGAAGTAATGGTGTTGCAACATGCAAGCATTGTAAGCAAAAATTTGCAGCAAAAACTACTTCTGGTACTAGCCACTTAAAAAAGCATATTGAAACTGTTTTGCTAGGAAGAGAAAAAACCAATCGTTACTTTTTACAGCAAAGAATGTTAATGATGGGACTGTAAAACTTGAGCCTTACAGATTTGATCAAGAAACTAGTAGAAGAGACATGGCCACGATGATAATTAAGCATAATTATCCATTTAATATGTGTGACCGTGAATTTTTTGACATATTTTGCAATGGTTTAAACCCAAATTTCAAGGTTGTCAGTCGAAATACTTTAAGGGTAGATGTGATTAATTTGCATAAAGAGGAAAAGAAAAGGTTGTACAACCACTTGGATGACATCGATCTCTTCTAAAGTTACTTGTACTACTAATATTTGGACATCAGACCACTCAAATATTGGGTATTGTTGCTTGACTGCATGTTATATAACTGAGGATTAGGAATTGAAGAAGAAAATTATTGCATATCCCCATGGTGGTGAAAAGATTGTTTAAATAATCTCTGATTTGATAATAGAGTGGAATTTGGAGAAGAAAATTTTTTCAGTAGTAGTTGACAATGCAACTTCAAATGACTATGGTCAAATACTTGAAATCTTGGCTTGTTGACAAGTCTATGCTATCTTTGGAAGGGGAACTACTGCATGTTTGATGTAGTGCACATATATTAAATTTGATTGTCCAAGATGGATTGGCTGAAATTGGAGGACTGCTTAGCAAGATTCGAGGAACAGTAAAATATTTGAAAAAGTCTGCTTATGTAAATCAAAAATTTGAAAATGCAATTAACCAATTTAAGTTGAAAGGTAAAAGGAAAGTGGGTTTGGATGTTCACAATAGGTGGAATTCTCGCTTCACAATGCTTGATACTGCATTACCACTAAGGGAAGCTTTTGATCGTTTAGACCAAATAAATAAGAACTATAAGTATAATCCATCTCAAAAGGAGTGGGAAGTTGATGTTGTTGTTCATGGTTGTCTAAAACACTTTTATAATGCAACTCATCATTTTAGTGGTACCAAATTTCCAACAGCAAATGTGTTTTTTCCTGATATTTGTAGCATTCAACTTCAATTGATGCAATGGGAACAAAGTGAACATGACTTTCTTAGACATATGGCTGCTCCAATGAAAGAGAAGTTTGAAAATATTGGGAAGAGTGTAGTTTGGTGTTAGCAATAGCTGTAGTGCTTGATCCAAGGTTTAAGATGGATTTGGTGGATTATTATTATAGACAAATTCATGGACATAACGCTGAAAAATACATTCAACGGGTTCGTAGTACTTTTGTTGATTTGTATATGGATTATGGAGGTGAACTTTTACCATCATTAGATCTTTGGAACAGTGAAAGTGTTGAGAAAAGTAGTTCAAGTAATGATGCATTGAGTGACTTTGATAAATGGTACTTCGAGTCTTGCTCATCTAGCCTTCATGCAAATCAAAATTCAGAATTCGATCAATACTTGGAAGAGCAAAAGTTTCCAAGAAAGGACAATTTTGATATTTTAGAATGGTGGAAAGCTAATTGTCCAAAATTCCCTATTTTGGCAAAAATGGTAAGTGATATATTCGCTGTTCTGGCCACTATAGTTGCATCAGAATCTGCATGTAGTGTTGGTGGTAGAGTGATTGATGAGACTCGTGCCAAATTACTTCCAGATGTGGTTGAAACATTAGTGACTATTGATGATTGGATTGAATCAAAGAAAAAAAATGAGTAAGTATATATAAATATTCTTATTCTATTATTTATTTGCTATCGGTTTTTAGTCAAATGACTTTTGTCTCATTCACTATTTTAGGGCTCGATTGCGAGACATCTACCAATATTGAGGCTTAAATAAGAAAAAGAGGTACAAAATTACATTTTTTCAATAAGGTTGAATATTTATATATGTTATGATTGTTTTCTTTTTTAAAAACTAATCGTAGTTGTAATTGGTGTAGACTTTTTCAGGAAAAGGAAAAAAAGGTAAAAGCAAACAAATGACAGATTGGATGTAGATGCTATTAAATCTTTGAACATATACACAAGTAGTCAATTATAGTTCTTTCTTTAACGTCATAATATTGCATTCAACTTGTTAAATGTTATTTTTATTATTCGAAAACAAAAATTGGATGATATTTATATTATTTATGACCTCGATACATTTTTAATATATTTTTACTTTAGTATGTTCAAAAAAATATTTATGGATACCCAGATCCATGAGGGTTTGGATATGGATTTACTTTTTCAGATCCAAAAATGTTTGGATCTAGATGGGTCTAACTAAATTAAATGGGTTTGGATTTAAATCAAAGGAATCTAACCCAAACCCTACCCATTGACATGTCTAGTTAACTACACATAAGGTATAAATGACATAGTAAATGTAAAAAAAAAAAAAAGACAAAGTAAATATAATATATTTTCTATTACTAGACACTTGCTCCACCAGAATGTAAAGTGCAATATTTTCTCCCCATTCACTTTCTCTTTTTTAGGTCTGATTAAATAGACAACCAAAGAGTCTCAAGATGGTTTCTCAGCAACTGTCATGGACAGGAAATTTTAGAAACGTGACAAAACTCATGGAGAAACATTATATATGTGTTCATTTTTACATTTATAGAGTTAATATTCACATATATTATTTCAAAATTGTAATTGCTGAGATTGTCCCATCTGTCCCAACTTATGTACAAAAAAGTTTTGAAGTAAACATGGGGTTAACTGCACTAATCCTCAGTCAACTATGCGTTGAATTGCAGTTTACTCATTGAACTTTATTGCACTTAACACTATTTTTTGATTTGTGCAAACAAAAGTACTCCTACTATCTTAGCTATTTTCCCTTTTTTTCCCCAATTTTTTCCTCTTTTAATCTCATTTTCTACCTTTTCCTTTTCTTTATGTACCATTGTCTCACGCTACTAGCTATTTCCACCTTTCTGCAAGACACTTTTTTTTTCCTTTTGCAAACTTACAATATTTACTTAAGTCATTCTTTTTTATCTTTGCAATTCTTTTTTGGGTTAATGTCAAACTCTATATTAAAATAAGATATATGGTTCATATATTGCAAACCATATCCAACTAAAATTAAATTATTTAAATACATAAAAGGTAACTAAAGCCTGCAATTAATCAACTATTAATGATCACATGTAACCAATAAACATATGAAATATGATTTTTATCCATGTTATAATTAAGCTTTATTTTTATTACAATGCATGTATATGGTACTTTTACTATTTATTTATTTTTCTTTAGCAAAATGTAATTACTATTTTCTTTTAACTTTTATATGTGCTTAAGTAATTTAATTGTCAGACAAAGTGTAAGAAACATATTCTTGTTTGGACTTACATATTTTAGTGACCTATTAATAGTGCAAAATCAACAAATTACTAAACTAAAACACAATTTGAAGAATGATTTGAAAACTTAAAATTGTTCTGAGCATATAAATCATAACAGCACAAGGAAGGAACGTGCTGTTGGTTTGCAGGAAGGAAAGAACAAAGAAAAAGTAAAGGAAGAAGGAGAAAGGGAAAAAAATGGGAAAAAGGAACACACTAAGAAAAGAAAAGAAAAGAAAACCAAAGCAATTAAGATATTAATTTCTTTGTAAAGAAGGGGTTAAGATGCTAATTAAGATAGTGGGGCTAACGTTATCCCAAGATACTTATAAAGAAGGGGTCAAATGCTTATAAAAACTGGTCAAGAGGGGAAAACTCCAGTGTATAATATAGGGGCTTGTAGTGCAATTAAACCCCAAAGGTCAATTGCACGAGATAAGGCCACCCCCGGCTATTTTCCTGGCTCTTTTTCTTCTCCCTCTGACTTGCTGTAAGATTTTCATTGTTCTTTCTTCCATTTTTCTGAAGCAAAAGAAAGAAAAAAATCCCATCCTGGTTTTGCAAAGTCTTCCAAATTTCCATCTGCATTCTTTGCTACAGTGTTCCAACTGCCATTTTATTATCTAAAACCATCATTCTTCAACTTCACGTCACTGTTTTTCTGTCTTTTACGGCAGTTCATTCATGGTTTTTTTTTTTTTATTGTCTTATTGTTTCTGCAGGGGCTAAGATGATGAATTCAACATTTTTGAATTCGCCTTGCAATGCTGGACCGATCAAGTTTGACTGTGTCGGTATCTCATTCACTCCAGCTGGCTTAGCGGACTGCAGTTTCTCCTGTTTAAGGCCATCTTCATCAGTTAGACTAAGACGTCGAAGCTATAAAATCAGAGCAAGTGATGCAGAATATGAAACTGCTGTTGTGGCAGGAAACATGCCCGAGGCATCCCAGGTCTCACCCAAATTTTGTATTTTATCCCTTTTCTTTTACTTTTTCCCAGAAGGGTTTTAAACTATAATGTGCTGCATGAATTGTTCTTATGAATGCTTGGTCATTGCTGTTTCAATGTTCTGTTGAATTTCTGAATTTTTCTACTCTTATATTATGGCAAGAGACTTGATATTAGCAGCTACATCTCCACTTAAGTTGTAAACTTGTAACTGCAATAAATAGAAAAGGGAAGTGCCATTAACAATTACAGCAGTGTGTGTCAATATCAGCTCCCTTTAGATTAATTTGCTAGAAATTGATGCCATGTAGAAAGTTGAATTGAATAGAATTGAGTTGGGATGAATAAGTATTTGGTAAAATTATGCGAGGATGATGTTGCCTGATGAAAGTGGTAGCTGAGGAGGAGAAATGTTGAGATTAGTATGATGAATCGAGGTTTCTGATACAAGATGGATTGAGAAGGTTTGTTTAATTATTTTAAACACAAATATAAATAACTAGTAATGGGCGATTAATCACGTCCCAGGGATTTTTTGTAAATTATAGGTGAAAAGGATGGAATTTTCTCTTTTGAAAATGAAAATTAGTAAATTACTGTTAATGGAGCAATGTGATGAAAATGAATCTGGTTTGCCTTTTCCAAGAGAAAATTCTACACCAGGTGAATTTGGAGCGATTGCGTTGAAATTGCTTTGGATTACTAGTTTCTGCCTCCAAACAAGGCAACAGGTAAAGGAGGACTAGCAGTGGAATTTAGAAAATGGTTCTAATAACGGTATAGAGTGGAAAAACTTTAATTTACCACAAATACCAAATCATTTTCAGCATCTAGTTCATTTTGCAAATCTTTTCTGCTTGGGATGGAAAAGTAAGAGATGTGATGCTGTTTTTCTAAGGGCAACCTCATGCTATCTAAACTTTTTGGACAATGGTTTAAGGGAAAGAAACAACTCTATTTCTCAATAGTTGGGAGTTACAAAATGCAAATTATGCACCTTAATTGAATTAAAAATGCAGTTTGTGAGCTTCTGTCAATCATCAGAGAACAAACTATTAACTAATTAACCAACTAAAGAGATATATGGCAACTGACAACGGCAAAATATTATGCGATTCACGTAGGGATTGAGGAAATCGTTTAACAAGAAGTAAGCTGTGTTTCAGAACTTACAGACTAATTAGTGACTCTTGATGAATATCAAGGTTGTCCACTTTGAATCTAGTCTGTCCAGTTCCCCGTAGTAGGGACTGAAACCACTTCTAGTAGTGCTTCTTTTTGAGTTTTAGCATAATCTGTAGGAAAATGCTTTCAGCGTTAAGTTCTTTTAATTGAAAAGCTAGCTTTTAGTATATGACTGGCAATATCCCCATAATAGACTAACTATCAAGGAAATTCAAATCTGTAGGAAAATGCTTTCAGCGTTAAGTTCTTTTAATTGAAAAGCTAGCTTTTAGTATATGACTGGCAATATCCCCATAATAGACTAACTATCAAGGAAATTCAAATTAAAAAGCAGATAAACATAATTCTTGTCCAATTCACCAAATTAAGTATACCATATTGAGGAGCAAAGTCACTTGAGATCATCAGTGGAAGGCCCGTAGTCCATTATGAACTAATTGTGAAATTTCCTTTGAACTTGATTATATCTTAAGGCTGTGAGATATTGCATTACTGTGCATCCTTTCAGCTGAAGGGTTTTCCTGGTCTTCTTACAACTAGTTTCTGTACAAGGGAGAGATGAAAAGATGTATAATCCCCAGCAAGGTCCCCATTTTGTTGTCTTAACTACAATGCAAGCGAGATCTACGAGGGGCTTGAAGTATAGCTTGACAAATTTTTAATCCTTGATCCATTCTTCATCCTTCATACTTGTATACCTAATTACCATGGATGTCCTTTAAGTGCTGTGGTTATCCTACAGCTGATCCAAGTAGTCTCAAAGTAGAAGATGAGAGCAGTGGATAAAAAATGGCTCAGTAACTATACCTGAGAGCAAATGGACTATGATTAATGTGACTTATTGTTTTGAACAAGGCTCTTTCATTCATTCATTTTGAGGATAATATTTGGGTTTGTAGGTAATAGAATGCCAGATTTCAACATTGTATGCTCAAAACTTTCTGATGTAAGCATGAAATTTTCCCGAATATTAACCTAGACTACAACCTACCAGGGGAACTAGAGGATATTGAATTAGAGTACTCAATACAAATTTGTAACTTGAGTTATAGCTTCAGTATAAGACAAAAATCTATAATAAATTTAGAAGGATAAGCAGATTTTCAGAGATTATGAACCCTCTTCAGTCTAACATTTTCAATTATTTATTTATTTGGTTTGTGAAAGGGGAAGGGGCAGGAAGAAACTTTTATTAGGTGGTAACCTAAATCAATAAAAAAGAAGTTTACGGCTGTAATGTCATTCTTTAGTTCAGGTTCATTGGTCCACTTCTGTGTCATTGTGCCTTTTTCTGCTTCAAGCCAACCTGGTAACTGCCTGAACTTGGATTTCTTGTTTATTCTGCTTTAGGGTTTTCGCAGAAATAAAGATGCTTTTAGACTTTTAGAAAGTTTAGCAAGGTGAAGCAGAAGCTTTACTAACCTTACAGCCCTAAAGTTCAAATTTAGTTCCATTAGTGAAGTATATTGAATCCAGCATGTCACTTCAAAGAATTGGGAGACAGAAAATTAAGCTGGTTAATACTTTTTCAACTAGTGTATTAATACCTGCTGCTGAGCTTCCTTGATCTAATTTAGAAATGTAAAAGGAGATTTCAAGTGTAGAAAAGGTGATTACTTTGGCTAAAGTAACATGCAAAATGGCATGGAATTGAATGAACATGATGTAGGCTTCTGCAAGGGGAAAGAGGTGAGGAGACTTCCTGGTGGTTTCCCACAGGGTAGGCAGTAGCGAGGAACAAAAATGTCCTCGAGACCTTTTCTCTTGGCAAGTAAAGTTTTCATACTAATAGGTAAGCTAAGGTTTTAAAAGCATATAGTTTAATATGTATACATGCAACCAATTTTTTGTGGGACGTCAAACTATTTCCAAAAAATCCACTGTCATTCAGTGGGGTACGAGCCAAATCAACCATCTAAGATATCATTCTATATGTGCACCTCTTTTCTTAATATTTTGTCCTTTTGAAAGCTAAACTGTTGAGCAACATGTTGAGTTTGTATTCCTTGTAATGAGGAACATGAGTAAAGAACAGTCTAAGATGTTCTATCCTGGCTGTATCTCTTTCTCTACACACAAAGATTCTTGGCCACAAAACCAGCTACTATGTAAAGTAAATATTAGCTGCATTCACATGATGGTGTGGACATTTGAAAGGAGATACTTTTTAAGCAGACTTCTTGCTTCTTTGAGGATCTGAACTGGTTGTGTTTTTTCCCATCCTTTAACTTAATGATACTGTAAATTTCAGTTTTGCTGCATTTTTCAGCTACAACTTAACTCTTTACTTGTTTCATTTATCTAATAGGATGAGAGGGGAATTATGTGTGAACCTTGCGGGGGCAGAGGATGGTTAGTTTGTGATTTCTGTAAAGGACAGAAGACTAATGTCAAAGCGGAAAATAGGAGGATATATCGGCGATGTCCATCTTGTAGAGCTGTGAGTGCTTCCATTCCCAATATCTCGTTTCTTGCACCTTAATTTTTCTGCTTCAGAAGAAAACAAAGTTAATTAGGTCATGAACTTAAAGATAATAATACAATGGCATCAAATTTGATAGTGGGAAGTAGATTTACTTCTGCAATCATTTGAGTCAAAGGTTTCGAGTATTAATTTTGTACATGTCAGTTCTTAGTATTCAAGTTCATAGATTGTTATTTTGACAAAAAAAAAAAAAGTTCATAGATTGTTATAGGTCCCTTAACTTTGCATGCAGCCATTGCATCAATAAAGCTGTGGAAGTTCTGTGTTGAGGGGTTATTGTTCAGTTGACGGTCGAACCTTTTTTCCTCTCATTGAGGTTCAAATTCACAGGTTCAAGCAGATTCAAATTCATGATACTCTGATTATCTGCTGAGTATATTTACATTTTTCACAGGTTGGATACATCCTCTGTTCGAAATGCAAAGTTTTCAAGTGTGTCACATTTCCAGATGCTAGTGATGGTGTGGATCTAGTTCTGTGACCCTAAAGTTCATTCCAATTTGCTGGTGCCATTTGGCATACTTTTCCAGTTAGATTCATTTAGAGTCATATTCAAGAACCACAGATTCCACTTTAATTCTCTTTTACCACCTCACTTCAGAAATTTTTGGCTACCTCTATTTCTAGTCCTTTATAAGTGGTTTGAGGGATTTTTGGGTGGGATATTATGTATATTGGTAGCAATGTCTTGTTAAAACATATTGCAACTATTGTATAGTCTTTGGGTTCTCTGCAGTTGTGCAGATAAGCCATGATAGACTCCTGATCTCCTGACTACATTAGTTTTACAAGTAATTAGCATTTGGTCTTTTTGATAGATGGCTTGCTCTCAAAAAGAAACACAACTCTCTCTAGTTTGCCTGATATTTATCTGTTTACTGCACTTATCTTCTATGGTAATGAATTCATGATTTATGAGAAGTATTGTATCATTAGAAGAAAATTTTGAAGTTAATTTATTTACTTACTAGTTTGAAATAAACATGATCTGTGGCCAATTGCAAAAAGATTGCCATAAAGAGAAAGAAGAGTAAAGAAAACTTCAAAACTGGTATATGTATGTACAACTGTCACTTGGGCCTTTTGGACCAAATAGGAAACCCCAATTCCCCGGGTCCAGTCACCGATTCATCTACCAAGTTTGTCATCTTATACCTTCGGGCTGGGGTTGATGGGGCTGAACTCAAGTTTTTTATGTTTGTCATGCTTTTAAAGGACAACTTACTCATAGTAAAATAATACAACTAATTAGAACAAAAGTTTAAGCTTTGTTTATTTTGAAGGAATAGGAGGAGAAGGAAAAGAAAGGAGAGGAAATGGAGAGATAAGATTTTTTAATGTTGGATTGTTCTTTGAGAGGGGAAAAAAAATAGAGAAGGAAAGGAGGAATAAAATTTAGTTATTTTTCATTCGGTTTGTCTAACGGGTGCCCACATGGCACTCATTAAGATATATTTCAGGTGTTAGATGTTTAGAAATATAAGATTAATTAAGAAAAGTATATAAATTCAAGGGAATTAATTAGAAAAAATGTATAAATGCAAGAGAAAATAATAATTGCTAGTGTGCATATATACATGGTAGGTTAGGTGGAATGTAGGTGTGTTAACGTGTGCCCATAGGATATTCGTTAGAAAAATTCTTCATTCCATCTAAAAGTGGGTAGAAATGGAGGGAAAGAATACTTAAATTAATGAAATTTTTAAAATTTTCTAATACATCTATTTTTTTAAAATTTAGACTTTTCAATTATGGATAAAAACTTAACTAACACTTAATATTTTCCCTTCCTTCCCTAATCCAAACAACAATAGAGAGTGTGTTTGGAGAAACTTTTTTGTGATTCATTTGTAATAAAAAAAGATGGTTGAGAAGATGAAAAAAAAAAAGTGGATTGAAAAATATAGGGAAAATTGTTCAAAATGTTCCTCACATTTCGCCAAATGAATTTTTTTGTCCTTCACCTTTAAAATAGTAACTTTATGTTAAAATTAAGTCGGTAAAATTTAGTTCCAACCTAAAATTTTATCTTTCGTACATAAAAATGACTACATATGGATTACATAGTGATTTCAAATTAAAAAGTTATCTGACTTAAATTGGGACAAATTTTACTAACTTGAATTCGTAAGGGACGTAAAATGAATATTTTAAATGTAAAGAAAGAAAAAAATTATTTGACAAAATGTAAGAGACATTTTGAACAATATTTCCAAAAATATATTTCTAGTGCAATCAAATAAGCATTCATCTCAAATAAACACTCATCTCAATTCTCAAAAGGAAATGATTTGAGAATCAGGGGAAAAAAAACTTCATGTTCACCTTACAAAAATAAATAAATAAATAAATATTTGCAAATAAACACTCATCCCAAAAGGAATGATTTGAGAATCAGGGGAAGAAAAAAAAACTTCATGTTCACCTTACAAAATAGGGATAATTTCAAAAACCTCCACTGAGGTTTCTGACATTTTCACTGGCCTCCCTTGAGGTTTTAAAAATTACACTAATCTCCCTTGAATTTAAAGTTTTGGTAACAAATCAGTCCAATTCAGAAAAAGTACTATTAAAAAGTATTTTGAGGAGTGAGATGATAATTTTCTTCCATATATGCCCTTTTCTAATTGTCCTCAAGTTGTATTAGTAAAGAATAAAATAATTAATATAAGTCAAGGGATATACGTAAAATTTGGAAAGATGTAGCAACAATAGTCTCTGCACATAGCTAGTGCAAATTGTAATGGCCATAACTTTTTGTCATTGGCAACTACATATAAAAGACACAACTAACTCTATAATGCTATTAAATTATTAGTATAAGCATCCAAATTTGGGTAAAAAAATAATCTTTTTATTTTAGTTGACGAGGTAAAAGTAAAAGTATTGGTGCAAAAAAAAAAAGTCTTAGTCAACAAATCAACAACAAAAGGCATGAATAGTTTTGTCTTAACACAAGATTCAACAAAATAAGTCAATCAGAAAATTCTTTTATTTTTCTTGCTCATAAGATCTATCTGTGCAGATTATATAAGGTTGTCTGTCCTGCCCATTGTCAAGTGATATTAATCACTAAAATAGCACCATCTTATAAGGATGGGATAATTTCATAAACATCCCCTGAGATTTCTAACAATTTCACCAGCCTCTCTTGAGGTTTGCAAAATTACATAAACCTTCCCTGAACTTAATGTTTTAGTAACAAAATTAGTCCAAATCAGAAAAAGTGACATTAAAAAGGTATTTTAAGAAGAGAGATGAAACTTTTATCCCATAACTACCCCTTATACATGTATATAAGTTGTATTAGTAAAAAAATAAAAATAATTAAAAATTAGAAACAATTAACACACACGCATTTCATTACTTATAAAGTTCATATTCAATACATTAGATAATACAAATAAGTAATAAAACTACACTAATGATCATAAGATTCAGTAAAATAGACCAATCATTGCTCTTAACATTAGTTTGCTATGATTCTTGTGATTTTGAACATAAAAATTTTTTGACTTTTGCTTTTCTTTTCCCTTCTTTCTCCTTTACTTCCACAAAATTACTTTACAACTATTATAATTTTAAGAGTTTCAAAGAAAAATTTCTCATGAACAATCTTCTTTTGCCATGTGTTTTTTCTTTTACTAAAGTTCTTCCTCTCATATTGTGTACAACTGGTTTCTGATCGTTATCAAGTTTTATCAATCATAAAATAGTGCCATTTTGTATATCAATTGGTCTTATTTTATAATTGCAAGTCACCGTTCATCATCAAAGATATTCTCAATAGTTATTTTCGTTAATTAGTTATTAATAGTTAATTAGTACTCTAATTACTCAATTGTTATACATTACTTTCTATAAGACATAATGTCCTAGGGTATATGAGTAATTTCTCCCCATATGGTGTAAGTAATTGGGCCCACAATTCTACCAAAAGAGGTAAGTGTAATTTTATAAATATTAGGGGAGGCTAGTGAAATTATCAAAAACCTCAGAAAGAGGTTTCTGAAATTATCCCTCTTAGGACAGCAATTGATGCCCTTTTTTTATTGTAATTATCGTTGCTAATTTGAGATGAAATAATCATTTTTTGGTTTAATTAGTTTATCTTATTTATTTAGTGCCCTAACCTTTTTTTTGTCAAATATCTATTTGTAATAATGCATAATGTCTTAGGGCAAAGCAGTACTTTCACTATATCTTAGATAAGTAACAGGTGGGTAACTTTAGAAACCTCCCTTGAGGTTTTTGACAATTTTATTCAGCTCCCCTAAGGTTTCAATAATTACATAGACCTCCCTTGGTCTAATCAAATGACTAAAATATCCTCCACTTAATAGTTAATTCATAAAGGGACATTTAAAATCGAAAATAATCCTTATATTCTACTTGTCATTTCCTAATCTCAAAAAACAATCTCCATCAATTTCTAATTTTCATCTCTTCCTCCCTCCCCCTTTCATATTATTCTCTCTTTTTCTCCTACGATCGCTTCTCCCTCTCACCAAATATCGCGCTCCATTATTACCAACCACACCACTATCAATTTTTTACCATCTCTAAAATTTATTTGTATTTTTTTATCTTCCTGTCTCTTTATTATTATATAAATTTTAGACCCTTTCTTTTTTTTTTTCCCAACAGTTTTACTCTTTACAAATGTTAGCCAATTGAAGTTACCAAATTAGCAAGGTGCAAACTATGGATTTTATTGTCAAACTAGGGAAAGATGAAAAAGGTGACAGTGATATAGGGAAAAAAATGAAATTGAAAGTTGGAACATAAAGAAGTGACTACTATGTTTGTTAAGCAAAAAAGTTCAGCAATTACTCATTGGTTCTCTCTTTTATTTATTTATTAATTGTGATTTTACTATAAATGTAGAATTTTGTCTCTATATCTAAGAGTGCTAGAGCAATGATGAATTATGTTCTTAGGGACATGGGGCATTTTTTAGTTGGATTAATCTTTTATACATTGACAGTATATATTATCACCATTGGATGCATGACAACTTATCTGAATTTAAATTTAAAATCCAAATTTTACTCACGTGTCATGCATCCAACCGTGATAGTGTATACACTATCAGTGTATATAAAATTTACTCTTCTTGGTTTAGTATTGGTAGTGGTGGTAGTAATTGCATAAAGCAAGAATTAGCAAGTAATGAATTTTGAGATGAGTTGGAGCGACTGGATTTTGTTTGTTTTAGTAAGTATGACACGTACATGAAATTAAAGATTAAAACCTTATTTTGTTGTGTCTTGTTCTCTGAAGAAGGGTATTTTAGGATATTTAAGAAAAATTATAGGCTATTGGATCTATATTGTTATGTAAATCTTAAAAGCGAGGGAGGTAAGTATAATTTTTGAAACTTGAGAGAAGATCTCTGTAATTGTTGAAAATCTCAAGGAAGGTTTATGAAATTATCCCAAGTAATGGATCCAAATTTCTAAGAAGGAAAGTTAGTGTAATTTTTAAATCCTTAGGAAAGGTCGTAAAAGTGTTAGAAACGTCGGGAAGGTTTTTGAAATTATCCCTAGAAAATAAATACAAATGTACCTAGTAGCGTAGTAGCAGTGTAAGACTCCAAAACGTAAATGAACATTCTTAGCTCATCTTAAACGAGTTCAAGACTTTCATTTGTCGGCACAACTCTGACTCCGGATTCCCATATCCGGATCCATAAAACCAAAAAAAAAACAAACCCCCAGTCTGAAGAGTCCTCAGGACTCAGGAGCTGTCGGTGGAATTACTGAATTAGTTAGTGGGTCACTCCCTCACCATCTCCCCTTTGCTTGATTCCAAATCCAGCCTGGTACACGTTCACCATCCACCCTCCATTCCCCAACCCAAACCCCATCTCGACCGTCCATCTCTCCATCCCCAGAAAACGACACCGCATCTAACCACCGCTTTCCTTACCTTGCATCACACTCTCTATAGTCCAAGGCCCCTTTCCAACATCATTCCAGCTCTTCTTTCCCTTTCATTTCTTCAATTTTATAGCTCCAAAAATCCCAGCAGAAAAAACCGACCGTTTTAATCCCTGCTGCATTGTAAAGAAATGTTGAATTTCAAGATGTTTTTGCCGGTTATTTGTCTAATTTTGATTCTTTCACCGGCGATTTCCTACGCCGACGAGTCGGCGGTGCCGTCGAAAGTGGTGAAGGTTGTGAAGGGGAAGAAGTACTGTACAAAGGGGTGGGAATGTTCGACCCCATCTGTTTACTGTTGTAATCTGACGATCTCGGACTATTTTCAGACTTACCAGTTTGAGAATCTGTTCTCCAAGAGGAATTCGCCGGTGGCTCATGCCGTTGGGTTTTGGGATTACGAATCTTTCATTCACGCAGCTGCTCTTTTCCAGCCTTTGGGATTTGGTACCACTGGAAACAAGACTGCCCAGATGTTGGAGCTTTCCGCATTTCTTGGTCATGTCGGTGCCAAAACTTCTTGTAAGTTCCTCTCCTTTTTTTTGATGGATTTAAAGTTTTGTTTGTTTTTATATATATGCATAAGAATTTACCATCCATTTTACCTTTTTTTTTTGGTTGTCGGTTTCGAAGGGGTTAATTCAAAAATGGATGGCTAGTACTTAATATCAAATATAGTATCATGTTTGAAAAGGTAAGGAGATGATATGGAATTATAGCGTGTTTTCCCTAATTTAGTTGAGTTGCGTTTGGTTCTTCATGAGATTTGGAAATGGAAATTTGTTGTGTTTTTTAGAAACTCTATTCTTAATTTAGAGAATATGACTCCATCTTTCATTTCATTGATTCCATTTCTTTCAAAGAACAATACACGAGCTTGTAGGGATGCTGTCTAGGTTGGACATGTTTGTCGGTGGATGTAGATTTGTGGCTAGAATTATTGGTTTTAAGAGACTTAGTGTATCGTGTGGAATTACTCAGATTCTTACTGATCTTGGAATGCGTATTACCTAGATTGAGTGTATGGATAGAAGTTCTTTCTTTTTTGGGGCCAGAATTGAGATCTGACATGATAGTTTGTGATTTAGTGCTGTTTTGAACTGATTTATTTGGATCTAAAAGTTTCATTATAGGAGGTTTATATCTGTTGTTTTCTTTGCATATAAGCAAAAGATGGATGTGATGGTACAATCACTGTAGTTTTCTTTTCGCTGTGAACATTCTTTTGAACGAGTTCTAGTCAAAATAAAAAAGAATCTCAGATTAGTTTAGTCATTTCTTATTCAGGTACATTTAAGACTCGTAAAGTAGCATGAAAACAGAGTATGCAAGTGTTACCATATTTTGTGTATGTGATGCAAATTATTTTCAGCATTGTTACTGAGCACAAGAAAATTTTTTAATTCTTGATTTTCATTCTCCTATATATGTAATGTGTCGTGACTTTCAAGGAAATATATTTCTTTTAGAATTGTAAGATTTAGTGCTGAAATCCCCCCCCCCCCTTTTTTTTCTCTTTCTTTCCATCCCCATTTCTTAAATCCCATCCTCTCCCTTGCTAAAAAGGAAAAAAAAATTAAAAAAGGAAGTGCAAAATTTAGTTAGCATTGCCCATTTTTTAACACTTTCATTGCTCGCCTATTCTTAGCATTGCCCATTCTTAGCTCGCCTATTCTTGCATTTAATGCTCCTATATCTCACCTTCTTTGCAAGTACTATGTGTGTATATATGATTAGTATCTCTATCTATAATACTATTATAACTAAGTCCTACTGTTATGTGGATATTTTTTTTACCATCCCTACTGTTTGCTAGTATCTGTGAAGACAGACTTAGAAAATGAGTAACAATGAATAAAGTTGGAAGTGTGGTGAAACAAATAAATCCTTAGGCAAATTTGTCTATCTAAACTTATGAGATAAATTTCTCCAATCAGCATCCAACTAAATGGTGCCTTGAAGCTGAAATTGAGATTTGAGGAAGTTGCTCACGAGGGAGAAATTTTCTTTGATTTTTGGTTGCATTGACTTCATTTTCTTGCTTAAGTCCATTTAAAGTTGATGCTTCTGATAATGGTGCAGGTGGTTATGGGGTAGCCACAGGGGGGCCCTTGGCTTGGGGTCTATGCTACAACAAGGAAATGAGTCCTAGCTCAATATACTGTGATGATTACTTCAAGTTAACCTATCCATGTGCTCCTGGAGTTAGTTACCATGGTCGTGGTGCACTACCTCTTTATTGGTATGTGGTGGTGTTCTTTCTTCCCTTACTTGATTGTTACTTTTTACAGGCTAAGTGAGGTCTTTGACATGATCAGAGAGAGAGACAGTGAGAGGGAAGAAAAAAGCAGTACCAGTGATTTAGATATGCTATTTATGCCTCGAAATTTCAGTTGGATGTGGAACTAAATGCCATTTGCTTTCTGCAAGCTTTGTTGATTGTTTTATGGAAATAGTCCTTAATTATCATCTGCCATAATTTAGTTCACTGATTCCTACTGAATCAAGCTTTCTTAACAAAGACTACACAAAGTTAATTTGTTTTCCATTCTAACTGTCCCTGTTTCTTAGAATTGTAAAGTCTGTAATGCTCGCATGATGATTATAGATATTGAAGGGCTCCATGCTTAGAATTTTTTTTTTGTGCGGGTTTGTTTTTTGGTCGGGCCGCCCGGGGGGGGGGGGGGGTTTGGTAGTTTAACTCTGTTACATTTTAGTAATTGCTTCAGTCATGCATATTTTTCTGACTGCATCCGTGTATGTTGTCTTAGGAACTACAACTACGGGCCTGTTGGTGAAGGCCTCAAGCAAGATCTTTTGAACCATCCTGAATACCTTGAACAAAACGCGACTCTGGCTTTCCAGGCTGCAATATATCAATGGATGAAACCCCAGAAAAAGGGACTACCTTCTGCTCATGATGCATTTGTTGGCAACTGGAAGCCCAACAAAAATGATACTGAAGCAAAACGAGTTCCTGGTTTTGGGACAACCATGAACCTCCTCTATGGAGATTCTGTTTGTGGTCAAGGTGATATTGACAGTATGAATATCATTATCTCCCATTATCTAAACTACCTTGACCTTTTGGGAATTGGGCGAGAAGAGGCAGGGCCTAATGAAGTACTCAGCTGTGCTGAACAGAAAGTGTTCAATCCTTCCTATACCCCCTCAACTTCTTCTTGAAATGTAATGAATCTTAGCAGCCAGTGTCATTTTGTGGACCAAATTATCTCTGGCAAAGAACCATATAATAAAAAGAACAATTATGATTTGCCTTGATTGTGTGAAGATCAGTTAGTTGGAAACACAGCATGTTAAAAGCTGTTTGATGTGTTCTTTATATAGACTTTTGGCATAATTTTTGTCCTGTAATATTTGTTAGTATAAGAGATTTGTTGAATTCATGTACTGTATCATGTATACTGTAATATAATCATGAAAGTTTGTGAAAGTTGTGAAAGTTTCAGTTATTTTCCGTCTCTAGCTTTGCCTGTTGTGCAGAAATATGATGTACCTAGGAAAGAGCTCTGCAATTAGTTTTGATAGGAATTTCCCATTATTAATTTTTTCCCTACTATTTGTCAATTCTGCAATGCAGAAAATCAATCACCACTCATAATATAAGCACTTATCATTATGTAATATCAATACTATCCTTGTTGAGTACCGAAGTTTACCCTAATTTTAACCCCTATTCTTAGCTCTCGTTATATCCCATCCATTTCCAACTCCTTGAACCGATGGGAGTATTTCTTGGGGACGTCAAAATCGCCTTTCTGAACAGCAGCTCCCAAGGGTGAAATTTTTGTGGACTTAACAGCCGTAGTCCTACTTCCTCTTGCCAACCCGGGGCAGCTCTCGTCGTTCAGGATTTGTCTAGCGCGTTATACCTCTCTGTGTGGTTAACAAGTTATTGTATGGATGGAATTTATCCAGTGTGTACTCTTGGGTAGCGGCTACGAATTTCCTTGTCAACCAAAAAACAAAATAAATAACGGTCACCTCTATCCGTTGCATTTGGCAGAAATCGAATTATCTTCGTCAATGACATAGTTATTCCTTACATATGGAGCAAAGGCAGATGTTAGAACCAAAGATGGTTTCCTGCCGCTTGAGTTGGCTCTTGAGTCCTTAGCAGAAGCGTTTCTTGGAATATTCATGAAGAATCAATTTATACTCTGCTGTTTGATATTTGTGGACTTAGATTGCATGCTTGGAGTGTTAAAGCTTGTTCGTAGGCTTGTAAACTGTTCATCTGCCGCTGAGTTTTCTGATTTCATAAGCCGTTAAGGAATGAAAGGGGAAGACAATTGAGTTGGCCACTTTGCTTGTTATAGCGCCTAAAAAGTCTCTTTGGATTGAGAATGTGCACGTACCCTCTGATTCGGCTGCTAACCTCTTCAAGAAGACGATATGACATTATGTTCTTGATCATATTTTATCACTTGCAAATGAGGAGCAATTATTAGGGCTTCGAATCCTCTTGCAAATGACCAGATCATGTATGATCAACAAGACTCTTTTTTGTTAAAAGGAAAATAAAAAAAAATTTTTGAGTTATCTGTTTTAATTGATTTTGAATAAACTTATAAACCGATTATTATCGGTTTATTTAAATTTGGGTTAATAAAATGCTAGAGACACGTGGTGGCTATACAAATAAGGGACAGTGGGAAGAGACTACTTTGGGGACAGGGGATTCGAAGCCAATTATTAGGGGGCAGAGGACCTGGCCGGCTAAGCACAATTATAGTAAGAAACTGCTGCAGACTACAATGTTATTGGCTTGTTGCTTGAAATTTTTCCCAGGATAGGGGCTGATGATACTTTCATTGTCAAGGCTGTGGTGCAATTGCTTCTTCTTGCAATATTATTTTAAGAATTAGCTTTTTATATACCATCAGTGATTTTTTTACGCTAGAAGTTTGAATGTTTTTAGAGTATATTATATGTGCATGAGTTGAATTTTAAATTTAAATTTATACTATATGACATAATCTAAATGTGTTAATCTAATTATACCCTCATGATATATAAAAAGGTTATCCCTGTTTTAAACCAACAATAATTCTGTAGAATGGTATATTGGCTTGTACCAACCCATTGTTTTGGAAGAAGCACGTGAGCAATAAATTTTACAGTGAACACTTGTCCGGCGGCAGGATGCTGGCCCCCCAGGAGCCAGGAGACGTTCAATGACACCCTCACACCCAGCTCCCGGTTGCCTTGCTATTACAGCTAAAAGAGACGTAGAAGGAGTTGCTCCCGACATACAAGTATCCTGTGTTTTTGTTTAATGAATTGTTATCGTTGGGATAGCTTCAGGAACCTCCCTTGAGGATTTTAACAATTTTATTTAGCTCTCTCGAGATTTTTTAAATTACGCATATTTTACTTGTTATTTAAAATGATAATATTACTTTTAAATATTTTAATAAAATTCTCTTGTTTGATATTCTTATATTTAGAATGACTTTTAAAATTATTTTTTCATTCTTTTTCCTTCTCATTCCTTTTTATTTTAATTTTTTGACCAATAAAACTGTAGAACTTTTACTATTATCTCTAATTTCTATTATAATCAAATGTCGAACTAGTGATTTTTTGATGAGTTGACTTTATATGTAATCCAATGTTTTTTTTTTTTTTTGCTAATCTTTGTTTTCTATTTTTTGGTATTAAAATTAACAATAAATCAAAAAGAAATGACCCAAAATCACTACTAAATTTTGATAATCCCACTATTCGAAAAATTCATAAACTCTAAATCAATTATTTTAAAATTTTCTTTTCTATCTTATAAATCTAGATCTATAATAAAATACCTTCAAAAGTATCCTATCATAGTGATAAAATTATTATTATTATAATTGTTTATCAAATAGTAGGTATGAACATGAAAAATTCGACACTTTTTTCTTATATTTACACTGGATAATCTTATAATTGTATAGGAAAGTAAATTAAAACTCATTACACAAGGGCATTTTTGGATATTCATTTAAAAATTTGACTAAGTCATTATTATTTTAAAGCTTTATTACTAAAACTATCAAATCACAGGAGGTGGATGTAGTTTTTTAAACTTTAAGAGAGTTCCGTGGTACTGTTAGAAACCTTAGTGGAGGTTTAGGTTTCTTAAATTATCCCAAAAAAAAAAAAAAGGCACGTTGCTCAATAATCATAATAAAACCTTCCCGTGAGGACAAAATTTGGTCACGAAGTATCTATTGGCGTTTTGTTAAAGTTCAAAGCCACAGAAACCTCTTTAAAGTTAAATATGTGGTCCGTTTTGCACAATCAGGAGGGGACGAAATTAACACTGTGGCAATCTACATACTGACTACAGTACCTCTTTAGCCTCTTTTTCATACAGTATATAAATGGCGTCTCTCGCCTTCACTTCTCACTCGTTAGTCTACCCATCTTCTTCTTCATCAATCTTCTCTCAAATTCTGCCATCAAAAGGTAATCATTCCTTCTTTGACAATCTATATTATTTTGTGATGCGAAGCTGGTGAAGATCCCAATTCGCGATTCCAGTCAACGGAGAATGTCCGTGGAAGAATAGGGAGGAGGAATTGTACTATATTGAGAATCAAGGAGAGTTACAGGAAATGTTTGCTTTCTTAATTGCCTTCCCTTGCTGTTACTTATCCTATCAATTACTAATTAAGAAGTAACCGCAATTTTGACCACCTTGCCACCTCGGCGATGCTTAGTAATTAACTACTATCATAACTAACTAACTATTACAATCAATTAGCTGCTGCTAGATGTGACTGACTGACTATTATACAATCAATTAGCTGGTAAATGATCACAGCTTAGCATTATTGAACGGTTAATATCTCATCAATCAATCCAGTCATTTCCTTGCAACTGCATCAGTTTGCTTCTTTTCACAGTTTGTTTATGATTGTTTGCTGCTTGATGATTTTGATTTAGGTTTTTTTTTTTCTGTAATTTATGGATTCCACCCCTAAATTAAGGAATTAGGTGCCGAATTTAGGGTTGAGGGATTACAGCTTTTTTTTTTGGCTAGCAATTCCGATTATTTATCTTTTGGTATCCCCCGCCCCGCCCCCCCAACGGATGCAGATGTCCGTGAAAGCTCTGACACTCAAGGTTGGGATCCCTGACGCTGGTGAGCCAATTACCCTCGAGGTTGAAAGCTTTGACACTATTGACACTATCAAGGCTAAGATTCACGCCAAGCAGGGTATTTCCCCAGACAACCAGATGCTGTTTTTTGCTGGCAAACAGCTTGAAGATGGGCGGACCCTTGCCGATTACGATATTCAAAAGGAGTCTATCCCTCATTTGGAGCTCAAGGTATGTTTGCTTTCTTAATTGCCTTCCCTTGCTGTTACTTATCCTATCAATTATTAATTAAGAAGTAACCCCCTTTTTTACCACCTTGCCACCTCAGCGATGCTTAGTAATTAATTACTATCATAACCAACTAACTTGCTAACTATTACAATCAATTAGCTGCTGCTAAATGTGACTGACTGACTATTATACAATCAATTAGCTGGTAAATGACCACAGCTTAGCATTATTGAACGGTTAATATCTCTGCAACGGATCTTTTGTCCCATATCCTGTGTCACTCTCTGTACCACTTTTTATTATATTGCTATTTTTCCTTCATAAACATCATGTTTTAGTTCTTTTTTGTTTTCTTAAAATCCAATAACTATTAATTCAGTAAAAAATAAATACAACAGTTTCAAAAAAGCAATATATAATAGAAAATTAAAAAATGCAGCAGAAAATTCATAAAAAATCTTTATGTAACAGTTTCATAAAAAGCAATATATAACAGTTTCATTTTTTATGTATTTTGATTTTTTGAGTTTGTTAATCCAGTCATTTCCTTGCAACTGCATCAGTTTGCTTCTTTTCACAGTTTGTTTATGATTGTTTGCTGCTTGATGCTTTGATTGATTTTAGTATTTTTTTAAAAATTTTCCGGTAGTTGACGGATCTATTGGGATTATTTGGTTGAACGAGAAGACTTTCCATTTTTATATTTTTAATATAATTAATCCAATTTAGGCTGGAATAAAAAAAAAGAAGAAAGAAGGAAAAGATTTTGATTTAGGTTTCTTTGTCTCTGTAATTTATGGATTCCACCCCTAAATTAAGGAATTAGGTGCCGAATTTAGGGTTCGGGGATTACAGTTTTTTTTTTTGGGCTAGCAATTCCCATTATTTATCTTTTGGTATTTTTGCTAGCAATTTTGAGTTTAAAGATTTGAATTTGATTAGATTTGATCGAATTTGCTAGCATCCCACTGTTTCTCCACTATCATTAGTTCATTTAAAAAATATTTGCTATCCAACATGATACTAGGGCATACTTATCTAAACATCTTTACCTATATCTACTTTTCATGAGCCACTTTGCTTACCTTTTCTCTTGCTATGTGTCTCAGTTTATCTGAAAGTGATCACCCATAAATACCTGGTAATAGTATGTACACCATAAGGTTTGATTGTTTACCCAAAAAAATAGAACCTTTTAAAATTTTCTGTTCTTTTACTTGCCTAAACCTCCTCACTTATTGTGGAAAGTTTCTCATATAGTTCGTATAATGAATACACCGTTCTTTTTATTCTGGAAACTCATGGCTCCTGATTATCTTCTACCAGCAATTCCTTCCAATAATTGGTTGGACAGCTATCATTTACTTTCTCATGAACACTTGTTGTGCAAAATTTTCTTCCACTTTCCTCCAACATATCTAACTCAAACCATTCATACAGATTTTCAGAACAAACTTTCTATTTTATTTTTTTTATAGCATTTCAATCGTGTGCCTAAAACAAGTACAAGTAAAATTGTTCCACACCATTGTTAAAATATGCAAATTATGTGATAAGCTTGCAATATTATTACTTGGGTATGTCTTAGCTCAGTCTTTGCCCCGGATCCCCCTATCTCCCACTTTACAATTCGGATTCATCTTCCCTAAGCTTTTTTAGATTTCACACTTCCAAGACTACCACTATTTCTTCCTTCTCCTCATTATAATTTCTGTAAGGTGACAGCATATTTTCACCATTTTTCTTCTTTGCCCACTTTTCTATTCTGCTATGTTATTTTGCCATATGCCATCTCGCCCTATTTTCTAGAGTTATGGATAAATGAATATTGGCAATTATTTTGGAGGGAATGCAAGGGACTTTGATTTAAAAAAAAAAGAAGAAGAAGAAGGAATAGATTTTGATTTAGGTTTTTTTTTCTCTGTAATTTATGGATTCCACCCCTAAATTAAGGAATTAGGTGCCGAATTTAGGGTTGAGGGATTACAGTTTTTTGTTTGGCTAGCAATTCCGATTATTTATCTTTTGGTATTTGTGCTGGCAATTTTGGGTTGAGGGATTGGAATTTGATTAGATCTGATCGGATTTGGCTTTTTTTTTTTGGTTTTTTTCCCCCTAACAGATGCCGATCTTCGTGAAAGGTCTGACAGTCGAGGTTGAGAGCTTTGACATTGGTAAGCCAATTACCCTTGAGGTTGAAAGCTTTGACACTGTTGACACTGTCAAGGCTAAGATTCACGCCAAGCAGGGTTTTTCCGCAGACAAGCAGAGGCCGTTTTTAGCTCGCAAACAGCTTGAAGATGGGCGGACCCTTGCCGATTACAATATTCAAAAGAAGTCTATCCCTGATTTGGTGCTCAAGGTTGGTGGCGGAATGAAAATTTTCGTGAAAACTGCTACTGGAAAGACCTTAACTCTGGAGGTGGAGAGTTCTGATACCATCCAAAACGTGAAGGCAAAAGTTCTGTCTATGGAGGGAATCACACCGGAAGAGCAAAGCTTGGTTTTTGCTGGTGGGCCGCTTGAGGATGGTCGCACTCTTGCATACTATAACATTCTTCACGAGTCCACTCTTGACTGGGTGTTCTCTACTCGCGGTGCTTAGGAGGCTAACTTTCACGTGGTGGCTTCTAAACGACAATACGCTGATTGTCTTGATTTTAGGAATTCTGTTTGCTTTGCTCGTGTGTCTTTGCTATCATGTTGAAGACAATCTTGGTTTCAAGACACTCTTGAATTGGGCTGTTTGTAGTTCTTGTTTTTTTGGGATTGGCTTTCCTCGTGTACCGAGAGAACTTATGAGGAATAAACCCAGTCTTGTTTTAAGACTGTTTTGATTAAGAATAAACTAGTCTTGTTTAAGAATAAACCTAGCCTTGATTGGGCTGTTTGTAGTTCTTGTTTTTTGGGATTGGCTTTGCTCGTGTGTGAGAGAACTACGAGGAATAAACTGCAGCATGCCCAACTAGGCATAAATTATTCAAACCTGCAGCATGGCTTTATATGTATCGAAGTAATTGCATAAATGGTAGGAGAGCAAATAGAAGTAATAAAGTTTGTAATGTTAACAAAAAGGGATAATTTGAGAAACCTCCCCTGAGGTTTTTGATAATTTCACTGAGCTTTCCTAAGGTTTGAAAAATTACACTTACCTCCCTTGTTTTGATAGTTTTAGTAACAAAACCTTAAAATAATATTGATTTCGATAATTTTTTAAATGAATACCCAAAAATGCTCTTTTGGAATGAGTTTTAATTTATTTCCCGATACAATTATAAGATTATTTAGTATAATTATAAGAAAAATGTACCAAAATTTTCATGTCCATATCTGCTATTTGATAAACAACTATAATAATAATAATTTTATTACTATGATACGAGATTTTTTATGGTATTTTATTATGGATTCAAATTTATAAGATAGAAAAGAAAATGTTGAAATAATTCATTTAGAGTTTATAAATTTTTGGAGTAATGGGATTATCATAATTTTAGTAGTGCTTTTGGGTCATTTCTAAGTATAAGCATACCGAATAAGAGAATTTCATTAAAATATTTAAGGGTAAAATTATCATTTTAAATGACAGAGGAGGTATATATAATTTTTCAAATCTCAAGAGAGTTCAATGGAATTGTCAGAAACCTTAGGGGAGGTTTTTGAAATTATCCCTAAAAAAATTAAAATAAGCTTTAGAATGACCGCTATGTACAAATCTTCATTTTGACATTTATTTTGAACAGTGATGAACCATATTGAGAGCACAAGAAAAATTTTCTTGTTCAAGAGAGATATATATGTTTTCATTGTGCATGATTTTGTTATAATAGAAGGATTGTAAATAACTATCCAAACACAAATCCTTTTATCTAGCGTTATTTTGTTAAATTAGCAAGCATTAGGTTAAATAAGGATTTCAACATGTTCATATGTCATTACATAAAATTTTTTTCTGAACTCACTACAAGAACTATAGCAAAGAGGATCTAATAAATTCAATAACGAATTGTCCTATACTAATTGCACTGATAAATAAGAAAGCATTGAAAAGTAAAATACATCTTTCCCCCATCCAGAAGCAAATTTTGTTTATGCTGCCCATGGCCAAAATTGCTAAGTTCTCCCGTGACAACTTGACCTTGAAATTATAACCATAAAATCTTAGTATACATTCCATTGAAGTTAGTAATGGGACTTGACACCTATACATGGAAATTAGAAATGGGTCAGGCGACATTGATTGATCCCATAACAAACAAGATAACTGGACTAACCTCAAAACTTGTAATATTCGTACAAAACCTTAATCCCTAGGACCTTTTTCCCTCTTAATATTCATATATGAAAATTCTGACTTTTTACTTGAAATTAATACATGGAAATGTTCCTTTTCTAAATTTATAACGGATGTATAGCCAAATTTAAGTGTAATTTCAAATTCTTAAGAATTTTAATGACACTCCATTTTTGCTATTAATGACAGTGTATACACTTCAAAATTTGATTTTGAGATTCAACTTTTGCACACATGTCATGAATCAAACGGTGATAGTGTATACACTGTCAGTATATATAAGATTTACTCTTATTATTATTCACATTTTTCTTAACCCTTGCCCTATGTAGTACTTTCTTTTGCCTTCGCCAAAACAAGCTTGACATACAAAACCGGCAAACACATCTATTTCGTGTTCTTCTCTTTTACAAATTATAATTTCAAATTTGTTAAAATATATACTACCAATTAGCTTATTTACACAAAAAGGAAAAAAAATTTAAAAAAAAGAGGAAAATCGAAAAATCAGATCGCTTTCACTGCTTACCAGGGAGTACAATGATGTACAGTATGTAATCGGACGACCCTTGTGAGCCTATCTCTGCCTTTTTGAAACATGATGAATCAAGTTGCTGATTGAGTCGAATATCTAATCAAGCATCACACTGATTTAATTTCTTTTTCTTTTTGAAACAAAGGATCAATCTTGATTAGATCCAGTAAGAGTACAGTCCAATCTAATCCAAGCCAAACAGTTCAATAGAGCACATCTATTCCACTATGGTCAAGTGTTGTACAGCTTCATAGTTGAAACTCTTCGTTCATCAGTCTCTTCCCTTGTTTTTTTTGCCTAAAACCCCTCAAAACTATAAGAACAACTAACTTCAATTTCATCCTAAGGTGGCAACAACAATAGCAGCAAACCCAACCTTTTTCTTGCTCAAACTAAACTTACTCTAACCGGTTCCAACTTTTCTTAATTCTCACAAAATCCCACCTCCAGTTTTCTTCCTTCAAACACATAGTAGTGACAAATTCTCCTCTAACATCATTCTCCTTGATGCCTATGGCCAAGATCAGTGCAAGTGCAACACAACCATCAAGTTTAAAAGAGATGATGATGGCAAAGATCAGTGCAAGTGCAACACAACAATCAAGTTAGCTTAAAAGAGATGATGATGGAATGCCATCATCATCATCAATGGAAATCCAAGAAAAAACAAGCCGACTAATGGAAAAACTTGCTTTTGTCATCTTGTCTAATGCCCTCGAAACTAGAGTGCAAAGATTAATTCTTATTTAATACAAAACTTCCTCATTCTGTTTAATATAATTTATTGCTATCATTGTTTCAACAAAATCATCATTAAGGATGACCTTGTTGATAAGGAAACTTAATTTAAGACTAGATAATCAAGAAAAAAGTAGAAACAAAAAGGAAATACGCTACAACTATATAATTCTATAAATGACACTGATCGAATAACAAGTTTAATTATTACTTACAAGTTTTTTTCCCAACCTAAAAATTCTGGCTTCAAATTAGTAATGACTTTTACCCATTGCCCTGTTTGGGACATTCTTTATTCATTTAACGACCCAATCCAATTTATATTGGTATTTGCTATCAGCTCCTTAAGATGATAACAGCCTTTGCCAGTTACCTTCTCTCAATTGCGCCGCAAAAATATGGACAAAAATGCTCATGCTGAGTTGTACTTCTAATAGACCTTCTACCTAATATACCTTCTAATAGAACTTCTAGAATAGTTGGCCATTAAAAGAGTTCTAAAACTCTACTTGAGAGTTAGGTCAAGGAGTGGTGGTTCATTTTCTTCTGAATTTTTCTTGGGTCTCTTCAGTCCCTTCTTCCTCTAGTATAGAGTAAGAGTAGGTCTATCATATCCGAAAAAAAATAAGGGAAGTTCATCCCACTTTCCATCCCACATCGATAGAAGTAGATAAATAGGAATTAATTCTAACTCCCACATAATGAAAAAAAGTAAAAGGTCCCAAGAGGAAAATAATCCTATTTGAGCACTGTACATTGCTAACATCAGGAAATTAAATCATTGAGAATCCTGTAACCGGCCAAGCTGCTAAAGTCATTAAAGTGGTGATGAATCCCGTTAGTAAAATAGGTCCCATAGAAAGTCCGTCTGTTCCTAATCTCCAATCGAAAGATGAAACATAAATCATGGATCAAACAAACCCTATTAGGGATTTTCTTAATTTAAAAAGGAACCTCATATAAATACCATGGAATAGGGGTTGATCCTATTCATGGAGATTCCCTAAATATTTCATTCCAAAAATAGAAAGTTCGACACAATTGTGATTTTTTTTTTTGGAAAAAAAAGTGGAAGTTCATGCCACTTTCCATCGAAGAAGCAACCGTAGTTCTAATAGGCTTTCTGGCTGCGGTGGGAAGTTCATCTCACTCTCCACCTTAGAAGCAACCCCCAAGCTTCCATTGTTGTTTTGCTAAAAGTTCAAAACAACTGATTTAAGGGCTGTGATCGTTGAAGGTGTACATGAATGGAAATGTTTCATTTGTGTTCTTCATCGGTAGGAAGTTCATCCCACTTTCCACCCACCGCACAAGCAACCCCGGAGTAGTTTCCATTGCACATACCATCGGATTGCTTCATTGCGCATACCACTGCATTGCGTGTTGGTTTTGCGTAATGAAAAGGGGACGAAATTAACACTCTGACAATCAACAGTGCTGACTACAGTATCTCTTTAGCCTCTTTTTAATATACTAGTATAACGATAGTTACTATACCATTTTCCCGGATGTTAAAACTGAACACTTGGATACTAAATTTATATATGTATATAAATATAATGAAGGCTTGAATCCTTTTGTGTTTCGAGTTGCCGCGGAACTACTATGTTTACCTCCACTTTTCCTTCTTCGAAATTATTATCCCCGCACGTATGAGATTTACATTTATTATTTGTTAAAATTTTGATACCTTCTACGCGCACATTTTCCTCGAATACCAAAATGGGAGAAGTGAAGACAAAAGTTAATTAAATTCAAATGAAGAATTGCACGTACAGTTGCTGTGGTGTAGAATTTTTCTCAGGCCTGGCGAGTACTCCTTGCCAAGCGCGTGGTCTGTGCTTCTTAGTCCAAATGGTTTTGGACCACAAACAATTCCACCATGGCTAGACCATGATGTGTAGGAACGGTCAATGCGTTCCTACCATAAATATAGGTATCCGAGCTTTAACACATACACTATGAGGTCAACGACGGAATGTCAGAAAGAAAATATTGTAGCCGCTTTTGATTTGTATACTTCTTCTTCATCAATCCTCTCTGAAAATTCTGCCACGTTCTAGAAAAATTGTTCGCGGTAGCCTCCCTCCCCAAACGCAACCACTTGCTTAATGTGGAAGTAGACGTCTTCTGTTTTTTCTCTATATATGGGCGTCTCTCACCTTCATTTCTCACTCGTTAATCTACCCATCTTCTTCTTCATCAATCTTCTCTCAAATTCTGCCATCAAAAGGTAATCCTTCCTTCTTTGACAATCTATATTATTTTGTGATGCAAAGGTGGTGAAGATCCCAATTCCCGATTCCAGTCAACGGAGAATGTCCGTTGAGGAATATGAAGGAGGAATGGTACTATATTGATAATCAAGGAGAGTTACAGGAAAGGTTACAATAATAAAGGGGAGATAAGTTCACTAGCTTTCTTAATTGTCTTCCCTTGCTGTTACTTATTCTATCAATTATTAATTAAGAAGTAACCGCAATTTTGACCACCTCAGCGATGCTTAGTAATTAACTACTATCATAACTAACTAACTATTACAATCAATTAGCTGCTGCTACATGTGACTGCCTGACTATTATACATCCAATTGGCGGGTATATGATCACAGCTTAGCATTATCTAATGGTTAACATTGATTGGGGTTGAGGGATTACAGTTTTTTGTTTGGCTAGCAATTCCGATTATTTATCTTTTGGTATTTGTGCTGGCAATTTTGGGTTGAGGGATTGGAATTTGATTAGATCTGATCGGATTTGGCTTGTTTTTTGGTTTTTTCCCCCTAACAGATGCCGATCTTCGTGAAAGGTCTCACAGTCGAGGTTGAGAGCTTTGACACTGGTAAGCCAATCAGCCTTGAGGTTGAAAGCTCTGACACTATTGACAATGTCAAGGCTAAGATTCAAGACAAGGAAGGTATTCCCCCAGACCAGCAGAGGCTGTTTTTGGCTGGCAAACAGCTTGAAGATGGGCGGACCATTGCCGATTACGATGTTCAAAAGGAGTCCAGACGTCATCTGGTGCTCAGGCTTGGTGATGGAATGCAAATTTTCGTGAAAACTCCTACTGGAAAGCCCATAGCTCTGGAGGTGGAGAGTTCTGATACCATCGACAATGTCAAGGCAAAAATTCAAGATAAGAAAGGGATCCCACTGGCTGACCAGAGGCTGATTTTTGCTGGTAAACAGCTTGAGGATGGCCGGACTCTTGCAGATTATTACATCCAGGAGGAGTCAACCCTTCACTTGGTGATGAGGTGGAGGGGAAGAATGGAAATATCTGTGGAAACTTTGAGAGGGAACACCTTAACTCTGGAGGTGGAGAGTTCTGATACCATCGAGAACGTGAAGGCAAAAGTTCTGTCTAGGGAAGGAATCCCACCGAACGAGCAAAGGTTGGTTTTTGCTGGTACGCATCTTGAGGATGGTCGCACTCTTGAAGACTATGAAATTCCTCACAAGTCGACTCTTCACTTGGTGTTCTCTACTCGCGGTGCTTAGGAGGCTAACATTCACGTGGTGGCTTCTAAACGACAATACGCTGATTGTCTTGACTTTGGGAATTCTGTTTGCTTTGCTCGTGTGTCTTTGCCATCATGTTTAAGACAGTCTTGGTTTCAAGACTCTCTTGAATTGGGCTGTTTGTAGTTCTTGTTTTTTTGGGATTGGCTTTCCTCGTGTGCAGAGAGAACTTAGGAGGAATAAACCCAGTCTTGTTTTAAGACTGTTTTGATTAAGAATAAACTAGTCTTGTTTAAGAATGAATAAACCTAGCCTTGAATTGGGCTGTTTGTAGTTCTTGTTTTTTGGGATTGGCTTTGCTCGTGTGAGAGAGAACTACGAGGAATAAACTGCAGCATGCCCAACTAGGCATAAATTATTTAAACCTGCAGCATAGCCTTATATGTATCGAAGTAATTGCATAAATGGTAGGAGCAAATAGAAGTAATAAAGTTTCTAATGTTAAAAAAAAAGGGATAATTTGAGAAACCTCCCCTGAGGTTTTTGATAATTTTACTGAGCTCTCATAAGATTTGAAAAATTATACTTACATCCTTTGATTTGATAGTTTTAATAACAAAATTTTAAAATAATATTGATTTGGATAATTTTTTAAATGAATACCCAAAAATGCTCTTATGGAATGAGTTTTAATTTATTTCCCTACACAATTAGAAGATTATTTAGTATAATTATAAGAAAATGTACCAAATTTTTCATGTCCATATTTACTATTTGATAAACAACTATAATAATAATAATTTTATTACTATGATATGATATTTTTTATGATATTTTATTATGGATTTAAATTTATATGATAGAAAAGAAAATGTTGAAATAATTCATTTATAGTTTATAAATTTTTGGCGTAATGGGATTATCATAATTTTAGTAGTGCTTTTGGGTAATTTCTAAGTATAAGCATACCAAATAAGAGAATTTCATTAAAACATTTAAGGGTAAAATTATCATTTTAAATGATAGGGGAGGTATGTGTAATTTTTCAAATATCAGGGGAGCTCAGTGAAATTGTCAAAAACCTCAGGGTAGGTTTTTGAAATTATCCCTAAAAAAAATAAAAATAAGCTTTAGAATGACCGCTGTGCACAAATCTTCATTTTGACATTTATTTTGATCAGTGAGTGATGAACGACATTGAGAGCACAAGAAAAATTTTCTTGTTCAAGAGAGATCTATATGTTTTCATTGTGCATGATTTTGTTATAATAGAAGGATCATAAATTACTATCCAGACACAAATCCTTTTATCTAGCGTTATTTTGTTAAATTAGCAAGCATTAGGTTAAATAAGGATTTCAACATGTTGATATGTCGTTACATAAAATTTTTTTCTGAACTCACTACAAGAACTATAACAAAGAGGGTCTAATAAATTCAATAACGAATTGTCCTATCCTAATTACACTGATAAATAAGAAAGCAATGCAGCATGGAGCTTGAAAAGTAGAATACGTCTTTCCCCCATCCAGAAGCAAATTTTGTTTATGCTGCCCATGGCCAAATTTGCTAAGTTCTCCCGTGACAACTTGACCTTGAAATTATAACCATAAAATCTTAGTGTATATTCCATTGTAGTTAGTAATGGGACTTGACACCTATACATGGAAATTAGAAATGGGCCAGGCGACATTGATTGATCCCATAACAAACAAGATAACTGGACTAACCTCAAAACTTATAATATTCGTACAAAACCTTAATCCCTAGGACCTTTTTCCCTTTTAATATTCATACTAGGCATTGTGCCCCGCGAGTTTCGCGGAGTGCTCATTATTGACTGTTTAAGAGTAATGTAAGATTTATTTAATAATTAATGTTTAGAGTGTTTTATATGATAGTAGGGTTGGAATAATAAATAGAGAAACAATATATTAGATTAATATATTTATAAATAGATATAGTAATATTGTTGTGATTTGTATTTAATTTTTTAAGAGTAACAGGATGTAAATATTATTTAAATTAATGGAATGTAAATCATTTGTTAAGAGTTGAGATAAATTAATAATTCGAAATAATTTCGATATGTTTATTTTTATATTGTTAAATATAAGTGTAAGTAGAATAAAGAAAAATTAGGAAACAGATAATTGCTTTGTGCAAGAAGCTGTAGTGGACACGTTTAATTATGATTGTTGGATAAAGTCTCTGCTGATGAGCTACAAATGATAATTGTTTTCATTGAGCAGGATGAACAGGATGACACTTCCTTCATGTAAGAAGTGTTTTTGTGTGAATATTGGTCAACCTTCTGTTATTTCTATTTCTTCTAGCTGAAAGATCCATCGAGTTTTAGCATGATAGCAATTGATGACTCTTATGTTGTCTGTTAGTATATGCGAGGGTATATCATCAATGAGTATCTGAGATAGAAAATAGGGAAAAAATGTAGTTGTATTATGAAATGAGAGTAGCAATGTAGTGTATGAATTATATTGATTGGAATGTAATTTGTATGAAAATCACCAAAGATTCAAAATCGTGTGTTAGATAATGGAAGAGTTTAGTATTAGAAAAACTAAAAGAAAAGAAATATAGTGAAGAATATAAATTCATAAATATAATATATACAAATTAAGGATTTTTAACAATTTGAAATTATAAATTTAGAATCATATATTTGTATTTATTGATCGAATAATTGTTTTTTGAATCAATAAATATTATTTATTTTTAAGTTTATATATATTAGATACATGTCAAGTACATATGATTTTCATTCATTTGTATTAATACGAAATAGCATAATCAATTTATATATTTGATTGGATACACATGGAATTTGTATTCATTTGCATATATTAGATGCACGCAGAATTTTTAGCGATTTGCATTTTTTTTCATATTTAATATTTTTGCTAATATATACATTTTGGAGAAAATTAATTAAATTTATATACATTAGATACATGTTAAGTACATGTGATTTTCATTGATTTGTATGAATACGAAACAGCATAATTGATTTATATATATTGATTGGATATACATAGAATTTTTATTCATTTGCATATATTAGATGTACCTAGGATTTTTAAGAATTTGCATTTTTTTCATATTTAATATTTTTACTAATATATATGTTGGAGAAAATTAATAAATAAGCAAAAAAAAACATAAAAAGAAGGCTATTGTATGTATTAGATGTGCATAGTATTTTTAGAGATTTGTGTATTTTTTTAATAGTTAATATTTTTTTGTCAATATACATACTTTTGACAAAATTAATAAATAAGCGAGTTAATAAATAAGCGGATAAATATAAAGAAGGAGAGAAAATTATAAATATAGAAATAGTCTCGAAATTATAATTATTTGGCATAAATAACACTTAATTATATGTTAATACAAGCCAGTATTATTAATTTATATATATTAGATATAGGTTAAACATATATAATTTTCATTGATCTGCATTAATACAAAACAGCATAATCGATTTATATATATTGATTAGATACATATAGAATTTTTATTCGTTAGTATGTATTAGATATACAAAGGATTTTTAGTGACCTGCGTAATTTTTTGATATTTAATATTTTTTTCAATACACACACTTTTGACAAAGTTAATAAGCGGATAAATATAAAGAAGGACGGAAAATTATAAACATAGAAATAGTGTCGAATTATAATTATTTCACATAAATAACACTTATTATATGTTAATACAAAGTAGTATTATTAATTTATATATATTAGATGCATGCTAATCATATATGATTTTCATTGATCTGCATTAATACAAAACACCATAATCAATTTGTATATATTGATTAGATACATATAGAATTTTTATTTGTTTGTATGTATTAGATGTACATAGGATTTTTAGCGACTTGCATATTTTTTTGATATTTAATACGAAACATCATAATTGATTTATATATACTAATTGGATACACATAGAATTTTTATTCATTTGCATATATTAGATGTACCTAGGATTTTTAAGAATTTGCATTTTTTTCATATTTAATACTTTTGCTAATATATATTTTGGAGAAAACTAATAAATAAGCGAATAAACATAAAAAGAACGCTATTTTATGTATTAGATGTGCATAGCATTTTTAGTGATTTGCATTTTTTTAATAGTTAATATTTTTGTCAATATACACACTTTCGACAAAATTAATTAATAAGCGAGTTAATAAATAAGCGGATAAATATAAAGAAGGAGAGAAAATTATAAATATAGAAATAGTCTCGAAATTATAATTATTTGATAAAAAACACTTATTATATGTTAATACAAGGCACTATTATTAATTATATACATTAGATATAGGTTAAACACATATAATTTTCATTGATCTGCATTAATATAGAACAACATAATCGATTTATATATATTGATTAGATACATATAGAATTTTTATTCGTTAGTATGTATTAGATATACATAGGATTTTTAGTGACCTGCGTAATTTTTTGATATTTAATATTTTTTTAGTCTCGAAAAATAGTCTCGAAAATGCGAAAGCTTTAAATTAATAATTTAGTAGTTAACAAATATTATGGAATTTATATTTTTGAAATAGAGGGAAATTATCCTATATTTTTAAAAACAATTGGTCGTATTAATGGAAGCTAATACAAAGTGGCACAATTGATTTATATTTATTAGATACACACAAAATTTAAAAAATCATTATTTTTGTCGACATATATATTTTGGAGAAAATGAACATATATATATATATATATATATATATATATATATAAAGGCACACAAATAGGATGCAAGAATATATATAGATTTGGATAGCCCAAAAAAATCGCGTCTACATTAAGGAATGGAAGGTAGCAGCTGCACAACTGCAACAAACAAAAGTAAAGAAACAATAATTAAGAGAGAATATCATCGAAGCAACATCTTTATTATTCAATGTGTGTATCTTGTTTCTTGTATATAAATTAACAATGTGATATCGAAGCAACATATATAAATTAAAGATTTTTAACAATGTGATATTAGAAATTAAGAAATCATATATTTGTATTTATTAATCGAATAATCATTTTTGTATTCTATGAGTATTAGATCGATTGATTTGTAAATAAATGTTGCTGGAAAGAATAGTACTTGCATTAATTTTTTGGGAATTAATAAGATTCTAAAATTTAAAGATAACACAATTTTAAAGAGTCTGTTAGTTTATTGATATTGAAAATTAATAATGCTTGATTGAATAACATATATGAAAAAATATTTATTTAATCATGAAGTAATTTATTTATTGATCAATCAATATCTTACTCAATTTTTTTGGGAATTAATAAGATTCTAAAATTTAAAGATAACACAATTTTGAAGAGTTCGTTAGTTCATTGATATCGAAAATTAATAATGTTTGATTGAATAGCATATATGAATAAATATTTATTTAATCATGAAGCAATTTATTTATTGATGAATTAATATCTCATTCAAAATCAATGAATAGATAATGTACCACATAGAATTTATATTGTTCTGCATAAATTAGATGCACACAGAATTTTTATTGATTTGTATATTTTTTAGAAAATTAATATCTTTGCTAATATATATATTTTGGAGAACGTTAATAAATATAAAAGAGCAGAGGAAAGTATATTTTGAAGAAGGAGAAAGTTAAAGAAGGAAGTTAATAAATCAAATCGATAAATTAATATATTTTTGTCAATAAAGTTAGATAACAATTGCAGCAGCGGAAGATGCACAAGAAACAAAAGGACAAAACTATTAGATAACAATTGCAGCAGCAGCCGAAGGATGGACAGCAAACAAAAGGACCAAATTGAGCATAAAATTACAAAGAAACCAGGACAAGGGCACAATTGGAAGAAGGGAACAAAAGCAGAAATGAGCAAAAAGGGACCAGCAGCCAAAGGGCCTGCACGGAAGCTTGAAAAGGACCAAAAAGGACGAAATCAGCTGGAGAATCACATTGAAACCAAGACAATCAACCGTAGCTGGAGCTTCCCCGCTTTATGTAGTTTAAGATAAGATAAGATAAGATAAGATATGAAAATTCTGACTTTTTACTTGAAATTAATACATGGAAATGTTCCTTTTCTAAATTTATAACGGATGTATAGCCAAATTTAAGTGTAATTTCAAATTCTTAAGAATTTTAATGACACTCCATTTTTGTTATTAATGATAGTGTATACACTTCAAAATTTAATTTTGAAATTCAATTTTTGCACACATGTCGTGAATCAAACGGTGATAGTGTATACACTATCAGTGCATATAAGATTTACTCTTATTATTATTCGCATTTTTCTTAACCCTTGCCCTATGTAGTACTTTCTTTTGCCTTCACCAAAACAAGCTTGACATACAAAACCGGCAAACACATCTATTTCATGTTCTTCTCTTTTACAAATTATAATTTCAAATTTGTTAAAATATATACTACCAATTAGTTTATTTACACAAAAAGGAAATTTTTTTTTCAAAAAAGAGGAAAATCAAATAATCAAATCGCTTTCACTGCTTACCAGGGAGTACAATGATGTACAGGATGTAATCGGACGACTCTTGTAAGCCTATCTTTGCTTCTTATGAAGAATCAAGTTGCCGATTGAGTCGAATATCTAATCAAGCATCACACTGATTTAATTTCTTTTTCTTTTTGAAACAAAGGATCAATCTTGATTACATCCAGTAAGAGTACGGTCCAATCTAATCCAAGCCAAATAGTTCAATAGAGCACATCTATTCCACTATGGTCAAGTATTGTACAGCTACATAGTTGAAACTCTTCGTTCATCAGCCTCTTCCCTTGTCTTTTTGCCTAAAACCCCTCAAAACTACAAGAACAACTAACTTCAATTTCATACTATGGTGGCAACAACAATAGCAGCAAACCCAACCTTTTTCTTGCTCAAACTAAACTTTATCCTCTCAACCGGTTCCAACTTTTCTTAATTCCCACAAAATCCCACCTCTAGTTTTCTTCCTTCAAACACATAATTGTGACAAATTCTCCTCTAACATCATTCTCCTTGATGCCTATGGCAAAGATCAGTGCAAGTGCAACACAACAATCAAGTTTAAAAGAGATGATGATGGAATGCCATCATCATCATCAATGGAAATCCAAGAAAAAACAAGCCGACTAATGGAAAAACTTGCTTTTGTCATCTTGTCTCTAAAGCCCTTGAAACTAGAGTGCAAAGATTAATTCTTATTTAATACAAAACTTCCTCATTCTGTTTAATATAATTTATTGCTATCATTGTTTCAACAAAATCATCATTAAGGATGACCTTGTTGATAAAGAAACTTAATTTAAGACTAGATAATCAAGAAAAAACTAGAAACAAAAAGGAAATACGCTACAACTATATAATTCTATAAATGACACTCATCGAATAACAAGTTTATTACTTACAAGTTTTTTTCCCAACCTAAAAATTCTGGCTTCAAATTAATAATGACTTTTACCCATTGCCCTGTTTGGGACATTCTTTATTCATTTAACGACCCAATCCAGTTTATATTGGTATTTGCTAAGCTCCTTAAGATGATAACGGCCTTTGCCAGTTACCTTCTCTCAATTGGGCCCAAAAATATGGGCACAAATGCTCATGCTGAGTTGTACTTCTAAAAGGCTTTCTGCCTACCGTGGGAAGTTTATCCTAACCAACTACTCCTAGAGTAGTTAGCTACTAAAAGAGTTTTAAAACTCTATTTGGGATTTAGGTGAATGAGTGGTGATTGAGTTCCTTCCGAATTTTTCTTAGATCTCTTTAGGTCCCCCATTTCCTTCTTAGATCTCTTTAGGTCCCCAATTTCCTTAATATAGAGTAAGAGTAGGTCTATCATGTCTTAAAAAAAAAAGGGAAAGTTCATCCCACTTTCCATCCCACATAGATAGAAGTAGATAAACAGGAATTAATTCTAACTCCCACATGATGGAAAAAAAGTAAAAGGTTCCGAGAAGAAAATAATCTTATCTGAGGACTGTACATCGCTAACATTAGGAAATTAAATCATCGAGAATCCCGTAAATGGCCAAGTTGCTAAAGTCGTTAAAGTGGTGATGAATCCCGTTAATAAAATAGGTCCTATAGAAAGTCCGTATATTTCTAGTTTCCAATCGAAAGATGAAACATAAATCATGGATCAATTAAACCCTATCGAGGACTTTCTTAATTTAAAGAGGAACCTCATGTAAATCCCATGGAGTAGGGGTTGATCCTATTCATGGAGATTTTGTAAATATTTCATTCCAAAAATGGAAAGTTTGACACAACTGAGACTTTTTTTTGGAAAAAAAGTGGAAGTTCATGCCACTTTCCATCGAAGAAGCAACTGTACTTCTAATAGGCTTTCGGCCGACGGTGGGAAGTTCATCCCACTTTCCACCTTAGAACTAACCCTGAAGTTTCCATTGTTGTTTTGCTAAAAGTTCAAAACCACTGATTTAAGGGCTGTGATCGTTGAAGGTGTAAATGAATGGATATGCTTCGTTTGTGTGCTACATTCGTGGGAAGTTCATCCCACTTTCCACCCCACCGTAGGAGCAACCGAAGTTAACTGTACTTCTAATTGGCTTTCTGCCTACGGTGGGAAGTTCATCCCACTTTCCACCTTAGAAGCAAACCGAAGTTTCCATTGTTGTTTTGCTACAAGTTCAAAACCACTGATTTAAGGGCTGTGATCGTTGAAGGTGTACATGAATGGAAATGCTTCATTTGTGTTTCTTCATCGGTAGCAAGTTCATCCCACTTTCCACCCACCGCACAAGCAACGCCGGAGTAGTTTCCATTGCACATACCACCGCGTTGCGTGTTGGTTTTGCGTAATGAAAAGGGGACGAAATTAACACTCTGACAATCAACAGTGCTGACAACAGTACCTCTTTAGCCTCTTTTTAATATACTAGCATATCCGTATGGGCGTCTCTCATCATCAATCTTCTCTCAAATTCAGCCATCAAAAGGTAATCTTTAATCTAAATTGTTTTGTGATGCAAAGGTAGTGAAGATCCCAATTCCCAATTCCAGTTAACGGAGAATGTCCGTCGAGGAATAGGGAGGAGGAATTGTACTATATTGATAATCAAGGAGAGTTATAGGAAAGGTTACAATAATAAAGGGGAGATAAGTGATGTTTCTTTTTCACTAGCTTTCTTAATTGCCTTCCCTTGCTGTTACTTATTTTATCAATGAATTAAGAAGTAACCGCCTTTAACCACCTTGCCACCTCAGCGATGCTAAGTAATTAACTACTATCATAACCAACTAACTATCTACTTATTACAATCAATTAGCTGCTGCTAAATGTGACTGACTATTATACATTCAATTAGCAGGTATATGATCACAGCTTAGAATTATCTAATGGTTAATACTGATTCGGGTTGAGGGATTACAGTTTTTTGTTTGGCTAGCAATTCCAATTATTTATCTTTTGGTATTTGTGCTGGCAATTTTGGGTTGTGGGATTTGAATTTGATTAGATCTGATCGGATTTGGCTTTTTTGGTTTCATTTTTCCCCCTTAACAGATGAAGATCTCCGCGAAAGCTGAGAGCTCTGACACTAGCAAGCCAATCAGCCTTGAGGTTGAAAGCTCTGACGCTATAGACAATGTCAAGGCTAAGATTCAACACAAGGATGGTGTTCCCCCAGACCAGCAGAGGCTGTTTTTGGGTGGCAAACAGCTTGAAGATGGGCGGACCATTGCCGATTACGATGTTCAAAAGGAGTCCAGCCGTCATCTGGTGCTCAGGCTTGGTGGTGGAATGCAAATTTTCGTGAAAACTCCTACTGGAAAGACCATAACTCTGGAGGTGGAGAGTTCTGATACCATTGACAATGTCAAGGCGAAAATTCAAGATAAGGAAGGGATCCCACTGGCTGACCAGAGATTGATTTTGGCTGGTAAACAGCTTGAGGATGGTCGGACTCTTGCAGATTATTACATCCAGGAGGAGTCAACCCTTCAGTTGGTGATTGAGGTGGAGGGGAGGAATGGAAATATCTGTGGAAACTTTGAGAGGGAATACCATTACTCTGGTGTTGGAGGGTTCTGCTACCATCGAGAACGTGAAGGAAGAAATTCTGTCTAGGGAAGGAATCCCACCGAACGAGCAAAGGTTGGTTTTTGCTGGTACGCATCTTGAGGATGGTCGCACTCTTGAAGACTATGAAATTCCTCACAAGTCTACTCTTCACTTGGTGTTCTCTACTCGTGGTGCTTAGAAGGCTAACATTCACGTGGTGGCTTCCACTGATTGTCGTGTTTAACACTGTCTCGATTTTGGATTGAGTAGAGGATTTTATGATAGTAATTGTTTTGCCGATAGAGTAATTTGTTTTTAGTGTTATGATAATAGTGGAGTTTTTATTTCGACTGTAATGTTCTGATTTTTTTTTTTTTTTTTTAATGTAAGGAGATTATGACTTAGTTTGTTTTATTTAGATTTTTTTTTATTATAAGTGTTTGTTTTATTGCAAAATACAGCTGTTTGCGTCTATATGTGAGACAAAGTTGTGAATGAAAGTTTTTTTTGGCCGTTTGTAGCATTGATGAATAGCAGTTTTGTTTATATTATGTTTTTTTATTTGCTTAGGAATTTTAAAAGTTTGGTAAGAACAGTGGTACTATCTTGCTTGTGATATGTTACCCCATCAGTTTTGTTTTTTGTTTTTTTTTTTTTTTTGGTCAAATAGGGGCATCAGTATGATTTTTTTTTTTTCTGACACAGACGTATTCTGATTTACGCCAGACTAATCCCCTGCAGTAATGCAAAGGGCATTAGTATAATAGCTAGGTAACTTTGTTTGAATTATTGGATGGTTGCCTTATCAGTATATGTGAGGGTTTGCTTTTCTATTCTTATATGCATTTCTTTTTTTATCAGTACTTGCTTGGGTCTGACTGTGCTACGCATGCACCAGCTTGCCCACTAATATCAGTAATTAAATTGTGGGTCAAAAATTTTTTATTATCTATTTAAGTCTTTTGTTTTTTGGGTCTACTGTAATAATGAGAATAATTTGCTCAAAGTTCATAATGTATTGTTGGTTCAGGAGGTAAATAATATGCAAATCACAAACATAGGTTACATAATCCAAGTCATTCATGTTTTAGCAGGACATGTACCTCAGTGCTGGCCAATACATATTAGGAGCTCTAAGTTTCATTGCCTGTGGAAGTAGCATTGTTGACTAAGCTATTAATAGTTATATTAGGATCCATTATTTCTTGAGTGAAAAGAATAATGGATCCTAATATAATTCAAAACAAATTTGGTGTGTTTGGATATCAAGAATTTAAAAAAAAAAAAATTCAAACTTTGTTTTTTTTACATCATACACACAATTTTCAATCACTTTTTTATCTCATATATATCACAATACAAATTTTAAATAAATATTTCAAATAATCTTCTATCCAAACAAACTCAAATACCTCCTATTTCAAATTCAAACTAGTCTTGTTTAAGACTATTTGATTGGGCTATTTGTAGTTCTTGTTTTTTGGGATTGGCTTTGCTCGTGTGAGAGAGAACTAGGAGGAATAAACCGCGCACGCATGCCCAACTAGGCATAAATTATTTAACATGTAGTATGGCTTTATATCTATTGAAGTAATTGCATAAATGGAAGATCTAAGAGTTGGAGTCATTCTATTTGATATTTTAAAGATCAGATTGTACGTCACTGAAAGTTCCTTCTCCTTCATCAAAAGGGAAGGTAACTGTGTAGCTCACCAATTGACAAAGTTTGCCATTAACTTGGTAGATGAAAATGTGTGGCAGGAATCATTTCCTCAATGGCTAAATAGCTTAGCCAGTAAAGACGTAGGAGCAAGTGCTCCAGTTTTGTAACTATTGCATTTGATTAATGAAATTGTTATCGTTTGAGAAAAAAAAAAGTAATAATAAGTCTCTTGAGTTGGCCAAAAGGTAGAGTTTGTGTCATGTCTTTCTGCCAATTCGGATTCGAACATTTTTTGGGATATCTGTTTGTTGCACAGGGATTGCCTAGTGTGTTTTAGCCCTACATGTGATTGATGGCTATTGTACGGGGTAGAATTTACTCAATACGCACTCTCGAGTAGTAGCTATAGGTTCCCTTGTAAAAAAAAATAGAAGTAATAAAGTTCTAATGCTAAAAAAGATAAAATAAGCATCAGAATGACAACCATATACAAATCTTCATTTTGGTATTTATTTTGATTAGTGATGAACGATATTGAGAGCACAAGAAAAATTTTCTTGTTCAAGAGAGACCTATTTGTTTTCATTGTGCATGATTTTGTTATAATAGAAGGATTAGAAATAACTATCCAAACACAAGTTCTTTTATCTAGCATTATTTTGTTAAATTAGCAAGCATTAGGTTAAATAAGCATTTCAACTTGTCCATGTGCCATTGCATAAAAATTTTTCTGAACTCACTACAAGAACTATAACAAAGACAGTTGTATGAGAATGGAAGGAAGAAGTTGGTGTTTGTTGTATGGTAATTGACAATTAATTTTTTTGATTGGTTTGAATAGCTCTGTCTATTAGTTTGTTAACAAGGCAAAGGTGGGGAAGGAAGAAATTAAAGAAAAGCCCTTAATCTTTGAGATATAATGGTCATTATGAAGCAATTGTATGAGATTGATTAATTAGTTGAAATACATGGCATAAAGAGCTAGATGACATTGAATAGAATAGGAAATTAAACTAAGGGAAGGTAATGTCTTAGCGAAATAGTTTCAATTATGCAGTCTAACTTGCTAGCTCATTGGAAACAAACAAATTAATTAAAGGCACAAGAATAATGAATGGGATATTGAACTAGAAATAATGGCCAATAGCCTTTTTTTAGTGTAGGCAACAAAATCTCACTATTTATTTCTCAAGAACCTGACCTCACAATTTAGTGGGGGCCGTGACTAGATCTAGTCGCGATTGCCACTATATGGGGAAATGAGGTTGCAGGGAATGTGACGACCCCACCTCCCCCTAAGGCGTACCAGAGAGTTCGGCGGACCGCCTGCCCAACTCTCGCCAGGACTCACTCACTCGAATCACGTGCACACAACCATGAACCATAAATAATATCCACAATTCAAGCTTATAATTTACATTGATAGAAATCAGGGTACAAGTCTCAATATACCCAAACTAGTTCAAAGTATATACACTCCCATAACAAAACATTCTATTCGAGGAATAGTGCGAGTACAAGTCAAAAGTCAAAATAACTAGACTACACTATTCTTTATACGTCTCACGCGCCTCTCGTACCCCTGTAAGGAAAACAAAACTAATAGGGTGAGCTAAAGCTCAGTGATGTTCCAAATATCAAATTGTCCAGCAAACAAGATAATAACCATGGAATAGTGAAATAGCGAGCAAACAAGTTCAAGTAAAGAGATAAAACTTCAAGTAGTCAAGAATTGTGTGGATCATGTTCACAAGTAAGGATACAGTTTTCTTATGTCTCGGCTCCATCCCAACTTGATCGAATAGGAGTTGAGACTCCGTCAACTTTCAGGTAATAACTAGTCCAGAAATAAAAATTCCACTTCTCGCCATTCTCCGTCTACCAATCAACCCCCTTTTCCGGACCCGCACGTCACACGAAACACGGGTGGTAATACTCGAGTATACCGGGTTGCCGAGGAGATAACACTCCACTCGACTTTACTAGTGACCCAGGGTTTGTTATCTAATCGACCATGCCCTTGCCGACTCGACTGGATTAACTAGCCACAGGGTTTCTGGAATTCCAGGCATAATATAATTCATGTGCATGTAGAGCAAGTCAGGTAAAGTCGATAAACAAGAACAAATTTGGATAGGGCAAGTGTGATAAAGTACACCCTTGCTCTATCAAATCACATATCTATCACGTATTCACGTTGATCAAAGATAATTGGCAAATATCGAGTTCAATCTGATATTTGGAAGCACTCACCAAAATAGTGCCTCTAGTGCTCGTGTCTGGGTGGTACTCCGGGTTTGGAGTCCAAATCTGCGATAAAACTTAACTTGAGAACTTTGAAAATCAACTAAAGTTCGAAACTTAAGCGTTTCGTTCAATAAGAATCAAGAAAGTGAAATTCACTTGAGAAATAGCTGTGAAATAGTTGCTCGCTTTTCAAACTGAAAAATTTGATAACATGTTTGCTTGGAGATGATTTTTGAGTCAAAAGTGCAAGTGAAACGGTTTCATAGTGATTCATATCATTTTTCTAGGAGTACGAGTTCGGCCAAGTCCTAACGTATGACCCTTGATAAACAAAGTAGCAAAGGTCCTTGCTAGTTCAAGTGATAATCAGTTAACCTTTACTCAAGTTGCAAGTATAGTTTTCTAGTTCTCGAGCGTAAATTCGGGCAGCATGTCCTTTGTGTTTACCAAATTTTCCAGTCATTTAGGCTTCATTATTTTTCCTCAGCCAAAATCCAAAGTCACACATATCATGAATTCAAGTCAATAGCCGTTCCATAGGCTCATAACATCATAAAAATAAGGATCAAAGTAATAACAAGTGCGGAAATACAATCTAGCAAAAGACAGATTCGACGTGTGGTTGCGGAAATAACACATCCGAGGCTACGCTTATCGTATTGAGGCATAACTTATGCCGTTTCGAAGTTAAGACACAGGGCTACAATGTTCATGAAGATCACTTAGTCCAGTTTCCGTTGCAACTTAGTCAAATCCTCAATTTACAGAACCAAAATACAACTAGTCTGTTATTTAACCGCACTGCACTGGAATGGTCATATCTCAGGTTACCAAGGTCCGATTAAGATGTTCTTGGAGGCGTTTAAAAGCTAAGACAGAATACTAAAACTTTCATGTTTTGGTAAAAAGCTAATCAGTACGGATCCTAGTGAATAAACGTGATAAACTGGATCGACTGACCAAACGGATTACTGGGAAAAACTTTAAAACAGTAAGGTTATTTTGGTCTTTTCACGGGCTACGTTGCTCTGATTGAGCTGAAATTTTGTAGGCACCTATAAAATACCATTCTCTACCATTTTCATGTTTTACCCTATGGCCAATTCGGCCTCTAACATGCAGTAACAAAACCGGGCAGAAAGAGGGGAAATTTTCCAGAAATCTGGAATTTTCAGTTTTCAATGCAACCTTCCTTGATTTCTTACTTCCAGCACTACCAAAACCCCTTATATAACCTTAAATACAACCTATATGAATCATACATCAAATTTGGCAGCAAGTCCTCAAACCCTAGTTCATATAACCAAAAGGGGAAAAACCCTCAAAACATGATAGCATCCATGATTCACCATACATTTGAGTTACCAAACTAATTTACACAAGATTGAAAGTAAGAATTAGGGAATTCATCATCTTTACCTTGATTAGTGTCCACCAAGTGTAGCCTTAGCTTTCCCCTTCACAATCTCACCGACACTTCACTAACTAAACACTCAAAGGTGAGTTTAATCGGTTTATTTCCTTTATTTTCTCACTTTGTGGTTGGATTCAAGAAGAAATGGAGAAATCTTCTCTTGGTGTTTTTCCCTTCTTTCTCTCGGCCAAGGAGTAGCAGAAATGGAGAGGAAAGTGCAAAAATTGGAGATAAATAGAAAGACCAACTCTTGGTCAAGAAACTCTAGGGAGTGTCGCCACCACCACCACCACCTTTCATTTTTCTCTTTCTTTTCCTTGCTATTTTAAGCCTTAATTTTCGGTCAAAGCAGCAGCCAATTAAGAAGATATTTTGCTCAAAAGTCAATAAGCTTGTATGGTACGAAAATGGTGGTCAAGTGGTGCGTTCAATCGGTAGTGCGCGGTACCCGCCGGTTCGCGCCGTTTTTCTTAAAAACACACGTACTAGGGTTTCTGCTTTCCATTCACTAACCTTATATCATTGCTCCTAATCACATATTATTTCTCACTTAAAAGTCACTTTTAATCTCCAAATTTAATCCTTACCTGTACCGAAAATTCATCCGGTGAAAAATCGCGAAAACCCTAATTTTGCTCCGATCTTGAAACCAAAAGTGAAACCCTACTTTCTAGGTTTATTTGCACTTATTGTGGAAAGATTGGGTGGTAGGGCTTTAATAAAATATAATTTCCAAATAAAAGGGTATTTTTTAAGAAAAATATAAGAAATTTGCGAGTCCTCACACTCTCTCCCCCTTAAAAGAATTTCGACCTCGAAATTCATACCTTTTGTCGTGAACAGGTCGGGATATTTCTCTTGCATGTCCTTTTCTAGCTCCCAAGTTGCTTCTTCCACTTCATGATACTTCCATAGAACATTTACTAAAGGAATTTGCTTGTTTCTCAAGTCCTTCACCTTCCGATCTAATATTTGAATAGGTCGTTCTTCATAGGTTAAGGACTCGTCAAGTTCAACATCTTCGGGTGGCAAAATGTGAGTCGGATCCGGATGGTATTTCTTAAGCAAAGAAACATGGAAAACATCATGGATCCTAGACAAACTAGCTGGTAGCTCAAGTCGATAAACCACCTTTCCGATTCGTTGAAATACATTGAAAGGTCCTATATATCGTGGTTGCAACTTTTTCCCTTTTCCTGCTCTAATCTTTCCCTTCAATGGGGTAATCCGAAGAAACACTTTATCCCCTATCTCAAACTCCAAATCCTTCCTCCGATGATCGGCATAACTTTTCTGTCGGCTTTGGGCTGTTTGAAGTCTCTGGCGGATCACCTTTACCTTTTCATAAGCTTCCTCAACCCATGGTATTGTAGCCGGATCTATAATTTTTCTTTCTCCTACTTTCTCCCAATGGATTAGAGATCGACATCTTCGTCCATACAATGCTTCATATGGGGCCATTTGAATAGAGGAGTGATAACTATTGTTATACGCGAACTCAACCAAGGTTAAATATTGGCTCCAACTTCCTCTAAAATCCACAATACAGGCTCTCAGCATATCTTCAAGAGTTTGGATGGTTTTCTCAGATTGTCCATCAGTCTGAGGATGATACGCTGTACTATAGCTCAATTTAATCCCTAGAGCCTCTTACAATTTCTGCCAAAATCGAGATACAAACCTGGGGTCTCTATCCGATACAATACTCACTGGTACCCTATGTAGTCTTACTACCTCATCCATATAGAGTTTAGCAAGTTTCTCCAAAGGATATTTCATGTTTACTGGCAGAAAATGTGCAGTCTTAGTTAATCTGTCCACTATTACCCAAATTGCATCATGCCCCTTTTGTGTTCGTGGCAACCCTGATACAAAATCCATCGTTATGTGCTCCCATTTCCATTCAGGGATCTCTAAAGGTTGTAACAGACCTGATGGTTTCTGATGTTCAGCCTTCACTTGTTGGCACGTAAGACACTTTTGTACAAACTGGGCAATCTCCGCCTTCATATTTTCCCACCAATACAGATTTTTAAGATCTTGGTACATCTTATTATTCCCTGGGTGCACCGTATATCTAGAGCAGTGTGATTCCTCCAAAATCTCCCTCTTTAATTCCTCATCCTTAGGTACAACAACACGATTTCGGAATTTTAAGATTCCATCAGGACTTAGATTGAAATTAGGTAACCCCCCTTTTTTCACCTTTTCTACCCACTTTTGTACTATTGGGTCCTTTACTTGTCCCTCTTTAATTCGCTCCATCAGTGCCGACTTCACCTCAATATTTCCAAAAATCACCCTCTTCGGTTCCAAACGAGATTTCCATTCACAGACATCTTCCAACAGGCTCCACTCTCTCACTAAGGAACTTGCTAGTTGAGTTTTCCGGCTTAAAGCATCTGCTACAACGTTGGCCTTTCCAGGGTGGTAGTTAATTGTACAGTCATAATTCTCTAAGAACTCCACCCACCGACGTTGTCTTAGATTTAACTCCTTCTGAGAAAACAAATACTTAAGGCTCTTATGATTCGTATAAACCTCAAAAGTTACACCATAAAGGTAATGCCGCCATTTCTTCAAAGCGAATACTACAGCTGCAAGCTCCAAATCATGGGTCGGATAATTCTGTTCATGAGCTTTTAATTTCCGAGACGCATAGGCAATCACATTCCTATTCTGTATCAACACGCACCCTAGCCCTTCTTTTGATGCATCGGTATAAACCATATAACTATCACTCCCACTGGGCAAAGCTAAAACTGGAGCCATAATTAATTGTTTCTTAAGCTCTTGGAAACTACTTTCACACTTAACATCCCAAATATACTTTCCTTGTTTCTTGGTCAGGTTAGTCAAGGGTCCCGCAATTCTCGAGAAGTTCTTTATAAATCGGCGGTAGTACCCTGCTAAGCCTAGAAAACTTCGCACCTCTGTAGGATTTTCTGGCCGCTTCCATTTGGCCACAGCTTCCACTTTCGCCGAGTCTACAGCAAGGCCATCTTTTGAAATTATGTGACCTAGAAACGCCACACTTTTCAGCCAAAATTCACACTTACTGAACTTAGCGAACAGTTGGTGCTCTCTTAGGGTTTGTAGCACTATCCGCAAATTTGTTCATACTCCTCCCTTGACCTCGAATACACTAAGATATCATCAATAAACACCACTACAAACCCATCCAAGTAAGGTTTGAACACTCGATGCATCAGATCCATGAATGCCGTTGGGGCATTGGTTAAACCAAAAGGCATTACCGCAAGCTCAAAATGCCCATATCGAGTGTTAAACGCCGTTTTTGGCACATCCTCCTTCCTAATTCTCAATTGATAGTACCCTTGTCGCAGATCCAACTTAGAAAACACTACAGCCCCTTGTAACTGATCAAACAACTCATCGATGTGGGGCAAAGGATATTTATTCTTAATGGTTACTGCATTCAGCCCTCGATAGTCAATGCATAACCTTAAACTCCCGTCCTTCTTCTTAACAAATAGCACTGGAGCTCCCCACGGAGACTCGCTCTCATGAATAAACCCTCATTCTAGTAAGTCCTGCAATTGCACCTTCAACTCCTTAAGTTCAGCAGGTGCCATACGATAAGGGGTTTTCGAAATAGGAGTGGTTCCGGGTACTAAGTCAATCTTAAATTCAATCTCCCTTTCGGGTGGCAGAGACTCCAACTCCTCCGGAAATACGTCCGGGAATTCACTGATTACTGGCATGTCTTCCAACTTAATCTTTTCTCCCGGAGTGTTAATTAGAAAAGTTAGGTAACCACGTGCCCCACGACTAAGCATTTTCCTAGCTCTTATACCCGAAATAAGCGCAGAAGAGGCTATCATACCCCTTACGTCTAACTTTAGAGTTGCCTCCCCCGGTATACAAAATTCGACCACTTTCATCCTACAATCTACCCGAGCATGATAATGAGCTAGCCAATCCATACCTAGGATAACATCGTACCCCTTAATGGCTAGACCAATGAGGTCCACTACCAATTTCCGTTCACCAACCCAGATATCACAATTTCTATACATCTCATTCGCCAGTAAGATTTGATTACCCGTAGGTGTTCTTACCTCTAAGTCATAAGGTAACCTTTCAACTTTCAAATCAATTCCAAGCATAAATGCAGGATTAACAAAAGAGTGAGTAGCACCGGGATCTATCAAAATTTTGGCTAACCGGTGAAAAACAGGGATCGTACCTTCTACCAGCTCCGTTGGTTCAGGCACGGATTGTTGGTCCAGAGAATATACTCTGGCCGGAACCCTCGACCTAGCCCCTCCAGCATTGGTCGGCTTTGGGTTTGACCTGGCAGTCAACTGGGTATCACTGATCAACGGGCAGTTGACTATCTGGTGCTCCGTACTTCCACACCTTAGGCACTTCCGAGCCTTTCTCCAACATTCATCCTCAGTATGGTTCGATTTTCCACAATATCCGCATGTTACTCGGGGAGTAGAGGTCTGACCTCCCTGCGAAATTCCTCTACCTTGTCCTCTACCACTTTGGCCTCCCCTCTGGGCACCTCCCCTCTGAGTACCTCCTCTCGGAGCACCTCCCCTAGACGCACTCGAAAATCGTCCACCTCCAGCCCCACGACTAGACTTGGCAGGTGGTGCGTTTTGATCACTCCGCACAGGCCCTTGGGCTCCACTAGATCCCCCTTTTCGTTTAGCGTGGAAATTCCTCACGTGTGCCCTAGCAGTTTCTATCATTTGGGTCTTCTCCAGGACCTCCGTAAACGTATTAATCTGAGCTGCCACTAAGGCTTCTTGTAATTCCACATTTAACCCTTGCACAAACCTCCGTACTTTCCTTGGTTCCGTAGCAATCAGCTCAGGGGCAAATTTTGACAATTTCGTAAACTGGGTCTCATACTGAGTTACACTCAACATTCCCTGGCGGAGTTTAATGAAATCGTCCTCTCGCTTCTCTTGGACGATAGGAGGAAGATATTTCTGGTTAAAATCCCGTACAAAGTTTACCCAAGTCCATGCAGTTCCCTCTCTCTCCCATTTGGCCCTCACTACGTTCCACCAAGTCCTAGCTGGCCCCTCGAACTGGAAAACAGCGAATTGAACTTGCCGCTCCTCTGTATAGTTTAGGGCAGCAAAAATATTTATCATGGCCTCCAACCATTTCTCGGCCTCATCCGGGTCTGGCCCTCCTAAGAATTTGGGTGGAGAGAACTTCTGGAATCTCTCCAAGGCTCTATCATGCCCCAAATCGGGGTCCCTAGGTTGATTTACAGGGGCTTGACCCTGTTGTTCCACTAAACGGGCCAAAATATTGGTCATTTGTTGGATAGCAGTTGCCACTTGATCTCCCCCTGCAGCTTGGGGTTCAGGTTGTGGCTCAACCGTTGCCTCTCTCTCCTTTCTCGGTTCTTGCACAGGTTCTTGTGCGCGTCTACCCCCACGGTCTCGACTAGGACCGCGTCCTCGGTTAGTTCCCCTGGTTTGACTTCTTCTACCCTCCATGTTTTGGATTTAGCCAACTATAGACATATAAACAAGGTAAGGGATAGCTCGTATAACACGTTGCAAAAGGCTAAATAAAGGCATTAAAACACATAATAAACAAGTACTTTATACACATAGCAAACAAGTCATATATACAGGCCAACAAGTCACATAGTCAGAGGCTATCACAGCCAAGGAATATAGAACAAAAGGTATTTACATCCACCATGACACGTCTAAACCAAAAACAAAATGAGACGTGTCGTCCCACTATGTTCCTAACTATCCCACAAAATCTCCTCAAACCCCGATCCTAACAAGGGGTCTGGCTAGACGCCGACCCAACCGACTCCGAGGATGCACCTCCTCTGGGTCCTACTCAGGATTCTCATCCGGATCCTCCTCAGGAGTACCAGGAGTGCCAGGAGCTACAGGCACTTGGCCTTCTTCGGCCAAGTCCTGAAGCACATCATCCACTAATGCCTCGCATTCGGTCAGGATGTGGCCAGTCCGGTCTCGTATATCTCCAACTACTCGCATCAGACGTCCAGTCGTCGCCTGAGCCTGCTCGCGAAAAGCATCGGTCCGCTGCTGCTCCTCCAGAACCGAGGCCTCCAACTCTCGGATCCGGGCTCCCTGGTCTTGGAGTGTAGCTCGAAGACGCTCTATCTCCGCATAGCACCTACGATTGGTGCTACCCAATCGTCTCCGCTCGTCATTCACTGCGAGCACTACTCGGTCAGGGTAAGAGTAGGTCTTCCAGCAATCACAGCGTCGGATCTTGCGCGCTGGGGACCACCGCTGCACTGGCCCACCGGGGATCTCCTGGTATGTGATCACGCGAGAGACGGGCCCCTCCAGATAGGGCTCGTCAGCAGGAGTGTCAGAAGGTACATCAGCAGGTACGGGCTGGGACGGCCCCGCACCCCCAGAAGTGTCAGTGTCTGCCATCACCTAAGTTTGCAAATAACATTGCAAAAGTAAGTACGCAACACGTAGAAAACAAGGCTAAAGGCTAAGCTCAAGGATAAAACCCTAGCCTATCGTATCAAGCACTCAATCTATCCAGATCAATTCACAACCTAAGCTCTGATACCACCTGTGACGACCCCACCTCCCCCTATGGCGTACCAGAGGGTTCGGCGGACCGCTTGCCCAACTCTCGCCAGGACTCACTCACTCGAATCACGTGCACACAACCATGAACCATAAATAATATCCACAATTCAAGCTTATAATTTACATTGATAGAAATCAGGGTACAAGTCTCAATATACCCAAACTAGTTCGAAGTATATACACTCCCATAACAAAACATTCTATTCGAGGAATAGTGCGAGTACAAGTCTCAAAATAACTAGACTACACTATTCTTTATACGTCTCACGCGCCCCTCGTACCCCTGTAAGGAAAACAAAACTAATATGGTGAGCTAAAGCTCAGTGATGTTCCAAATATCAAATTGTCCAGCAAACAAGATAATAACCATGTAATAGTGAAATAGCGAGCAAACAAGTTCAAGTAAAGAGATAAAACTTCAAGTAGTCAAGAATTGTGTGGATCGTGTTCACAAGTAAGGATACAGTTTTCTCATGTCTCGGCTCCATCCCAGCTTGATCGAATAGGAGTTGACACTCAGTCAACTTTCAGGTAATAACTAGTCCAGAAATAAAAACTCCACTTCTCGCCATTCTCCGTCCACCAATCAACCCCCTTTTCCGGGCCCGCACGCCACACGAAACACGGGTGTAATACTCGAGTATACCGGATTGCCGAGAAGATAACACTCCACTTGACTTTACTAGTGACCCAGGGTTTGTTATCTAATCGACCAGGCCCTTGCCGGCTCGACTCGATTAACTAGCCACAGGGTTTCTGGAATCCTAGGCATAATATAATTCATGTGCATGTAGAGCAAGTCAGGTAAAGTCGATAAACAAGAACAAATTTGGATAGAGCAAGTGTGATAAAGTACACCCTTACTCTATCAAATCACATATCTATCACGTATTCACGTTGATCAAAGATAATTGGCAAATATCGAGTTCAATCAGATATTTGGAAGCACTCACCAAAATAGTGCCTCTAGTGCTCGTGTCTGGGTGGTACTCCGGGTTTGGAGTCCAAATCTGCGATAAAACTTAACTTGAGAACTTTGAAAATCAACTAAAGTTCAAAACTTAAGCGTTTCGTTCAATAAGAATCAAGAAAGTGAAATTCACTTGAGAAATAGCTGTGAAATAGTTGCTCGCTTTTCAAACTGAAAAATTTGATAACATGTTTGCTTGGAGATGATTTTTGAGTCAAAAGTGCAAGTGAAATGGTTTCATAGTGATTCATATCATTTTCCTAGGAGTACGAGTTCGGCCAAGTCCTAACGTATGACCCTTGATAAACAAAGTAGCAAAGGTCCTTGCTAGTTCAAGTGATAATCACTTAACCTTTACTCAAGTTGCAAGTATAGTTTTCTAGTCCTCGAGCGTAAATTCGGGCAGCATGCCCTTTGTGTTTACCAAAATTTCCAACCATTTAGGCTTCATTATTTTTCCTCAGCCAAAACCCAAAGTCACACATATCATAAATTCAAGTCAATAGCCGTTCCATAGGCTCATAACCTCATAAAAATAAGGATCAAAGTAATAACAAGTGCGGAAATACAATCTAGCAAAAGACAGATTCGACGTGTGGTTACGGAAATAGCACATCCGAGGCTACGCTTATCGGATTGAGGCACAACTTATGCCGTTTCGAAGCTAAGACACAGGGCTACAATGTTCATGAAGATCACTTAGTCCAGTTTCCGATGCAACTTAGTCAAATCCTCAATTTACAGAACCAAAATACAACTTGTCGGCTATTTAACCGCACTGCACTGGAATGGTCATATCTCAGGTTACCAAGGTCCGATTAAGATGTTCTTGGAGGCGTTTAAAAGCTAAGACAGAATACTAAAACTTTCATGTTTTGGTAAAAAGTTAAATCAGTACGTATCCTAGTGAATAAACGTGATAAACTGGATCGACTGACCAAACGGATTACTGGGAAAAACTTTAAAACAGTAAGGTTATTTTGGTCTTTTCACGGGCTACATTCCTCTGATTGAGCTGAAATTTTGTAGGTACCTATAAAATACCATTCTCTACCACTTTTATGTTTTACCCTAAGGCCAATTCGGCCTCTAACATGCAGTAACAAAACCGGGCAGAAAGAGGGGAAATTTTCCAGAAATCTGGAATTTTCAGTTTTCAATGCAACCTTCCTTGATTTCTTACTTCCAGCACTACCAAAACCCCTTATATAACCTTAAATACAACCTATATGAATCATACATCAAGTTTGGCAGCAAGTCCTCAAACCCTAGTTCATATAACCAAAAGGGGAAAAACCCTCAAAACATGATAGCATCCATGATTCACCATAAATTTGAGTTACCAAGCTAATTTACACAAGATTGAAAGTAAGAATTAGGGAATTCATCATCTTTACCTTGATTAGTGTCCACCAAGTGTAGCCTTAGCTTTCCCCTTCACAATCTCACCGACACTTCACTAACTAAACACTCAAAGGTGAGTTTAATCGGTTTATTTCCTTTGTTTTCTCACTTTGTGGTTGGATTCAAGAAGAAATGGAGAAATCTTCTCTTGGTGTTTTTCCCTTCTTTCTCTCGGCCAAGGAGTAGCAGAAATGGAGAGGAAAGTGCAAAAATTGGAGATAAATAGAAAGACCAACTCTTGGTCAAGAAACTCTAGGGAGTGTCGCCACCACCACCTTTCATTTTTCTCTTTCTTTTCCTTGCTATTTTAAGCCTTAATTTTCGGTCAAAGCAGCAGCCAATTAAGAAGATATTTTGCTCAAAAGTCAATAAGCTTGTATGGTACGAAAATGGTGGTCAAGTGGTGCGTTCAATCGGTAGTGCGCGGTACCCGCCGGTTCGCGCCGTTTTTCTTAAAAACACACGTACTAGGGTTTCTGCTTTCCATTCACTAACCTTATATCATTGCTCCTAATCACATATTATTTCTCACTTAAAAGTCACTTTTAATCTCCAAATTTAATCCTTACCTATACCGAAAATTCATCCGGCGAAAAATCGTGAAAACCCTAATTTTGCTCCGATCTTGAAACCAAAAGTGAAACCCTACTTTCTAGGTTTATTTGCACTTATTGTGGAAAGATTGGGTGGTAGGGCTTTAATAAAATATAATTTTCAAATAAAAGGGTATTTTTTGAGAAAAATATAAGAAATTTGCGAGTCCTCACAGGGAAGAGGAGGGGGGAGAGGGGAGGGAAGAGGAGGAGGAAGCTGTGAAAAAGAGAAAGAGGAAGAGGGCAGAGAAGGAAGAAGGAAGAAGGAAGAAAGAAGAAGGGGAAGGAAGAGGGGAGAGGGGCAGTGATGGCAGTGGAGGAGAGAGGAGAGAGGAGAGGAGGGGTGGTGGCAGTGAAGGAGAGAGAAGGGGAAGGGTGGTGGCAGTGGTAGGTAGTGATAGAAGAAGAAAGAGGTGATAAGATTTGTTATTTTTATTTATGTAAGTTGATACTGCATTTAGAGTGTTGTTTATGGTATTTTTAAGGTGTTATTGTAGCATTGTATTTGAAAAACAAGTCATCCAAATAGAGTCGAGCTCTTTATTTATGTTTTTCTATTGCTATTTAGTTAGAAAATCCACAACATTTAACTTCTTATACATGTTTTAGCCTTACATCTTGTCCTCTCTTAGACTATCATCTATTGACTCAAGCAAAACCTCTTAATAGTTGTGCACATCTCATTTCGTCTTATATTTTTTTTTATGTTGATCTATCAAATGTACTTATGCACTCTCTCTTATTTGAAATCGATAATGATAAAAATTGTATATACTCTTAAATATCTGCTCAGAAACATGTAGAATGAACATTTATAGCTAATTACTTATGCTATTTGGGTACTTTTGGCTCAAGACTTTAGATATAATTATTCTTAAGAATTTGAAATTAGAGACATTCAAGATATATTTTTAATATTTTTTCCCTTAAAATGGTAAGAAAGAGAAGATAGAAAAATGAGTAGTTATATCAAAGCATCTTTTGTTCCTTTATTTAATGGACTAAATTTGTATTCATTGATAGTGTATTCACTAGCAACCTATAATGCATATCACTTGTGCAAAAAGAGAAATTCAAGTTCAAACTAAAATTAAGTAGCATGTATCCAAGGATAAAGTGCAAAGATTAATTCTTATTTAATACAAAACTTCCTCGTTCTATTTAATATAATTTATTGCTATCATTGTTATCACAAAATAAAGTGGTTCATTAAGGATGACCTTGTTGATAGAGAAACTTAATTTAAGACTAGATGATCAAGCAAAAAGCAGAAACAAAAAAGAAATATGCTACAATCTATATAATTCTATAAATGACACTCATCGAATAGCAAGTTTATTACTTAAAAGTTTTTCTTCCTACCTAAAAATCCTGTCTTCACAACTGATTGTAGCTATGGTTATTAAACTTTTCTAAAATTCATTTAACACATTATATTGTCTTTCATCGATGGAGTGACGAAATTATGCTGAATTTGGTCAATTTTAACTGCAAAATTCATTTATACCACGCGCACATGTTGTGAGTTTCATCAATTGATGGAAAAAAATAACATCGTGAACTATACGAGACTTTGAAAAATTTTGATGACTTATGGGGCATTTTACCAACTAAAATTCTAAACATTTTGTAGGAACAGTGCTTTTGAGAAACAATACAAACAAATGGACCTAAGCTGATTCTATTCCAGTCAAGAAACATCAAAGATGGGCATATTTAAAAACTTGAGGGCAGCAAAATATCAATCATCCAAACTTATAAGGGGTCTTAGTGTAATTAACCCAAATAAATAAAATGAAAGGCTTTTTAGAGAAAGCAGAATATTAGAGGACCTCCCCTCTAGTCACTCTTAACCCCAAAACCCTTGGATTAAAACAGCACTACTATTTCTGTTGATGGAAAAAATCAGTGCTTACACAGTGACAGGGACCAGCTTCCATATTTTGCTGTCTTATCGCTATCTTACCCACACACACTTCGCTATCTGTCAAAACATACGTCCGGGATTCCCCACTCTCCAATCAATGTCCAAAATAGCAGTTTTTCGGAATTGCCTTCCACTTGTTTGATATAATGCTCAGAAGACTTCAAGAATTCATACATAAAATTTGATCATCTTCAAAAAATTTCCGAACTCTGCATGCGGGTATGGAATCTAATGGAAGACCAGAAGCTTCTGAAATTCTACGTCAAATCGAGTCTCTGCGATCCTCAAAGGACGAAATAGAGCGGCAGATATCAGATCTGGAAGCTCAGCTCCAACAACTTAATTGTGACGAGAATAATTGCAGAAAAGCAGAAGAGGATGAGGTGAATTCAAATGGTTCGAGTTCGTGTTTAATTTTGCCGTCGGAGAACGGTAGTTTTGACTCTGGACATGGATTGGCTTCGGATATGATTTACAGATACAGCCGACAACTCTTGCTCCCTGCATTTGGAGTCCAAGGTAAGCTTTGGGAAGGAGGAGAGAAACGACGGTAGTGTAGTCTTATCTTTGCTGGGATTTCTTTGATAGTTTTGCTTGGTTGTTTGATTGGTTGCAGGGCAGGCAAATCTCTTGAAATCATCAGTGTTAGTTATTGGAGCTGGAGGACTTGGTTCACCTGCGCTGTTATATCTTGCGGCTTGTGGTTTTGGTAAGATGTTTATGTCTGTATCAGGACTGAATTTTGGCAAATAGTTAAGGGGCTTCATTGATGGTCGCCCGCCACCCACTTCTAAATTTCTTTCAAGAAAAACGGGGGAGCAGTTGAAAAGGGTGCGCTTGGAGCTTTAATGCTACTTTCTCATGAGGGCTATTTGTACACAGTCGTAATACACTTTGTTGTACATGTGTACAGAAGTTTGTTCACATGCCCTTTATGACAAATAGTCCAAAACTGCGTCTCCTTTTACTAATTTTCTCTGGAAAGAAATGTTCGTGCCTGAAATTGAATAAAGATTAATTTTTTCAGTTATGAGTTGCAGTTGATTTAATCATGACCAAACTTTGCAGGTCGTATAGGTATTGTTGACCATGATGTGGTTGAACTTAACAATCTCCATAGGCAGGTAAATTTGAATAACTTTGTTGGCCTACAAAAGTTTAAGCTAGTTGTTTATTTCTATTGCAACCAGATCTGATAATGATGCTGATTTAATTTTTATGTGGTTCAGATTATTCATACTGAAGCTTATATTGGAAGGCCGAAGGTGGAGTCTGCTGCTGCTGCTTGTCGTGCGTATGTTGCTTTGCATTGAATTTTTTCCTCTGATGTTAAACTGCATTGTCCTGTTAACGTCTATTGTGTATTTGGACCTTGGAGGAGTTTGTGTCATATAGCTGTTCTTAACTATCTTAATCTCAGGATTAATTCAACTGTTGAAATTGTGGAGCACAAAGAAGCATTTCGTGCGACAAATGCATTAGGGATTGTGAGAAAGTATCCTTGTTCAGTGCTTGGTTGATACACACACACACACACACAAAGGGGACATATATAAAGTTGACTTACAAACACTTTTCATACATCATACATGTTATCCATTTTTTCTGTTGATTTGTGTAATCCATTGTGGTGAAAATCATTATTTTCTTGATTTTTACTGAACAATAGATATGACATAGTCGTAGATGCAACAGATAATGTTCCAAGCCGTTACCTGATCAATGATTGCTGTGTTGTTTTGGGAAAGGTACAAATGCTTGTTTATCTTTGCCACTGATATCCTGCAAAGGTTAATATCTTATGGTAATTTTTCTTTGAACATTTCCTATCAGTTTGATGTTTTATGCAAGTGAATATTATAAGCGTTCAAAAATATCTTACACTACGTTTAGGGATTACTCAAAGAAATCAAATTTTTCTTATGCATTTCTTCAAGCAAATTCTACCACGTTTTGGTATTTAGATCTCAGATGCTATTTAAACGCGTGGTTTCAATTGCATTGGTGTCTTTGCTGGATTTTATGACAACCTCACAAGCATTTTATTTGCAAATCTGAGATCACAGCGTAATGTGATTATATGTAAGTATGTTGACCACTGACTTCTTATTTGTGATAGCCTCTTGTATCTGGAGCTGCACTTGGACTTGAAGGGCAGGTACAACTCACATACTAATTCATGTTGATGTCAACTCATTCCTTGGGCATATCACACTAACACTCTTCAATTGTTTATGTAGCTAACGGTATACAACTATAATGGTGGGCCATGTTACAGATGCTTATTTCCAACTCCACCACCTACAGCAGCATGTCAAAGATGTGCTGATAGTGGAGTTCTAGGTGTAGGTAAGTTAGTCTAGAATATATTACACTCGTGCTTCCCTAAGTGGACATTCAGTCCAGTTGTGAATAGACCATCAGTTTTCTTCATTTGTTTGTGCCGTTATTCACAGTGCCTGGTATTATTGGGTGTCTTCAAGCCTTGGAGGCTATAAAGATTGGAAGTGCTGTTGGTGATCCATTCTCGGGACGGATGCTTCTGTTTGATGCAATTTCAGGCCGGATTCGTATAGTATGTTTTTGGTCTTTGATGTCTATTCAGCCTCTGATGTGCATGGTTTTTTTTGTTTTTAGTGTCAGTTACATATTGTGACAAACTTTTTTGCCGGTAATATGTACAATTATTACCTATCTGGACCTTAGTTGTGCTATCACCTTGTATCTGAAGGTTCTTGCCAGGACTGGATAAATTGAGTTTTATGAGTTTGGAGGACTATATAATTGTAGCTCCTATAAGATAATAATAGAATGAAGACAATTCTTGGTCTGGATAGATGTTATGGGAACTGTTTTTCTAGTGCTGCAGTCTTAAGCATTGAGACTGATGGGGAAGCTAATCTCTAGATTGCAGTGTCTATTAATATTACGTTATCACAAAATTTGTGCATCTTCAGAGGCTAATAAATAGACAAAAATTGGAAATTGATAGTAGCTCCAGTGTTTCCGTATTGTGGCCATTATTCAATTTTTTTGGGATTCCAACCAGTATTCATATGATGCCATATTTGTTTACCAGGTGAAGATTAGAGGAAGGTCATTGCAATGTGAAGCTTGTGGTGAAAATGCACCTCTGTCTGAAAAGCAGTTTCAAGAGTTTGACTATGAACGCTTTACTCAGACTCCCTTCTCAACGGTGTGTCTCTCTTATATCATGACTTTATTCCGTGATGAATAGGATAAACTTGAAGTATGGCATGTATAAATAGAGAACTGGAGCTGCTAAGTTAAAACTTTAGTTCTAGCCTGATAATCCGTCATGAAATCATGTCTTCCTTATTTTGGAAAATTGCATTCTGCATCATTATGGAGCACTTAAGATGAAAATTGGTGTTCATTTGGTAAAATCTTTATGAAAAGTTTATTTTCTAATTGTTAGCTTCAATATTCAGATCTTACACTATGAAGAGACTTGCCAGTGAAGTAGTCTGAATCTAAGCTCATAATGACAATATTCAATTGATTGCAGGCTCCTCTGAAGTTGAGCCTGCTTCCAGTGGATGCCAGAATTAGCAGCAAGGAGTACCATGAGAGAGTTGTTAAAGGAGAACCACATGTGCTGGTAGATGTAAGACCTGCTCATCACTATAAGATTGTTTCACTTCCCAACTCCATCAACATACCCTTCCTGAGTCTGGAAGCAAGATTGCATGAAATATCTTCAGCGTTGATGAAAAAAGATGAGAGCAAGAATAGCGCTGATTTGAATGCATCCCTGTATGTTGTTTGTAGAAGAGGTAATGAGTCACAACGAGCTGTTCAATACCTCCACAAAATGGGATTTTCATCTGCCAAGGACATAATAGGTGGCATTCAATCATGGGCCCATGATGTGGATCCAAAATTTCCTACTTACTGAAATATCTTGGCATGGTGCGGAATTTTTGGGACGTATATGGTATTGTCTCAAGTGTGTAATACACTTGCTCTGTTTGGATTGTAAAATATATATCCATATTTTTACTGTAGCACTTTTTATGATGTGATGTATGTGAGATAAAAAGGTAATTGGGAAGATAAAAAGGTGTGTTGGAAATTGTAATGATGATGTAAGCAAATAAATTTTGGTAAATAATCCTCAATCCAAACAAACCCAGTCAACCTGAATTTATTACTTATTTTGCTCAAAAGGGGAAAAAGGAGCAAAGAATGACAGCCTTCAGAAAGGAACTCTGATATATCTGATGGCTGCTATGTGCAGTATATAACAGTTTTAAGCTTTGTTTTCCTGCTGCTTTTGCCATTATTATGTACATTGCTTTCTAGTTAACTGCGCTAACTGTATGCAAGTATTGGTGTAGCAGATTGAAAGATGTGTCCTAACACATGAACTCACATTCAATAGAAGTGACAAAGGTTCAACGTGGGAGTAACTAACGAGACTTGATTTGGAAACCGAGTCTTGTCTATGGGGATAGATTTTCATTTACAGATGAATTAGAAACTTACCCTTGCATTGTAATTGTTGTCTTTTGCTGTGTTGAAGTGGCTAGCGACGGGGTCATTTGTTACTCTTCTTCAATGAGGTAAAATAATTGAGCTCGAGCTCGTCGAACTTGTAAAAGTCGAGATGGAGCTCGAACTCGATTTCAGTTTTCTGAACTCGAGTTCGAGTTAAATTGAATCTAATCGAGTTAAATAAAGTTCAATCAAATCTATTTGAGTGTAATCGAGTTTAGTCGAGCCTATTTGAGTCTAATCAATATTACATAATAAAAATTAATATTTTACATATAATTTTAAATAAAGGATATTATTGACATTTCACAATAATAAATATAAAAATTTTAAAAATATATATTGTAAAAATCTGGATTAGGCTCGTCGAGTTTTCGAGTTCAAAATATTGTAACTTGAGTTCGACTCATGAGATCCAACGAGTAGCTCGAAATTCGGTCAAAATGAGCTCGAATCGAGCTGTTGACTGAGTAGCTTTCGAACTCGAGTCGAATTACTTGATTCAGTATCACTCTTAACTTTGAGAAGATTATCTTTCTTCAGCATTACCATCATGAGTTTACTTTTGTTATGGGACCCAAAAGAAAAATTTTCTGGTGATTTAATTGCATTATCTTTGCCTTCTATGATTCCATCTGAACCAAAAAAATAGTCTTTACTTTTCGTTGGGCCTTGGCTGCTTGTGTGTTTTAAGTTTGATGCTTAATCACAAGCTGATGGTCCTATGGTGAAGAAACCAATCATACTCTATGCGAATGTAAAATCACTTAAAATCTAGAAAAACAAAAAAAAACCGTGTAGTTCTTGACAGTATTTAAGGGTTAGAATTTCATACCGCGCGTTTAAAATTTACACCAATTTTCACTTTGTGACTTGAATCTCTATTTAGGATATTTTATAACCTAAACTCTTCAATTCATTCTGCTTTGGTCCATTGATTGTCAGATTGCAAAAGACTAGTGCAATGACACTTTAGTTTGTGAAATCTAGAAAGTTGGACTAGCGAAAGAACTTGGCATGCAATTAAACTGTTGCAAATTTCAGTGTTAAATTTTAAAAAATGTAAACCAGAATTTAGTTAATTTATCCTTAACAAATTTTGTCACGTTTCCTAGCATGATTAGTTAGCCAGTATGATAATTGAATTATTTGTTCTTCTTTCTTGTCAAATTTTTTTGTTTTGGCTATGTTTTGATTTTGTTTCATTATTTCAACATGTCTTGTGATAAGATAATGCAAAAAAGAAGGACAATTATGACTTTTAGTTGTCAATTTTGTTCTCCAGACAGCAAATTGGCCCTATTCAACCCTAGAGAATAAAAATTGCCAACAGACTTGAAAATAACAGCCAAACGGTTCCTGGTCAACTCTTCCTTGCTCAATCTCATTTCCTAATTAAGCAAGCTGCAGTCACAAGCACCTCAAAATGTTCAAAAGCTTTCCACCCAAAGAAGAAATAGTAGCATGAAGACCTTGAAAAATGACATATATTTCAAATATCCGGCCTCCCCCCCCAACAAAAAAAGCCCACTTGGCGCGGATAGGGATGATTATGATTCGTTACAGTTACGTCTATTTATCGTATTTCTTACAAGATTAAATAGATAGCATAAATACATTTCTTACAAGATTTTGATGCTCGTAAACAAAATTTGTGTGTAAGAAAAGTAATTTAAAAATACATCAAATCTTATAAAAAATATAATAATTCCATACAATCGCACATATTACGTGTTCACCTACTCCATCCCTTTCTTTATAAACCATCCCAACCATCCTATCCTTGCCTTCACATTATTTTTTCCTCTCTAACTTGTAGAGGTCCATTCTTTTCTTCCTCTTCTATACCCTCCATATTTCCTTTTCTGGTAGGACAAAACACACAAACCAAGCAAGCTATCAACCAAGCAGCACAAATAGCAAGACAAACCAAAGCATGATAACAAGATGGGCAAATTGGTGGGACATGTGGGACATGGATTTGGCTTCTTTCTAGTTGGGCTCTGGCATTTACTTAACCATGTCAGACTTCACTGTCTCCATCCAAGATCCTACACATCTTTGCCATGGTTTTCAACTTCAACAATCAGGTATTTGGAACTTTTCTTCATCATGGGAGGCTGCATTGCCTCAATATCCATGGAACTCTTCATTGGTCCAAAAAGGCACCAACCATTGGACCCGGATGGCACTATTCCATCAAACCATATTCACAGCTTTGAGCACTCAAATATATCCTTGACTTTCTTTATCTATGCACTTCTCTGCATTATCCTAGACAAAATTCAGTCTCCAGCTCAATATGGCCTTTCGCAAATGCTTGGAGCCGTTTCCTTTGGCCAGCAGTTTGTCCTATTTAATCTCCACTCTGCTGATCACATTGGTCTGGAAGGCCAATATCACTGGCTTCTCCAACTTGTCATACTTGTCTCATTTCTCACTACCCTCTTATGCATAGTTTACCCCAGTTGTTTCTTGAATGGTTTCATAAGGTCTCTTAGAATCTTTTTCCAAGGAGTTTGGTTTATGGCCATGGGAATCATGCTGTGGACACCAGAATGTATTCCCAAAGGCTGTTTTCTGAAGTGGGAAGATGGTCATGAAGTTGTCAGATGCCATGATCATGAAGCCCTTGAAAGAGCCAAATCATTAGTGAACCTTTTTTTCAGCTGGTACTTAGTTGGAGTTACAGTTTTTGGTATGTGTCTTTACTTGGGACTGTACAAAGTGTTCCCTGAAAATGATGAGCAGCAATCTTTAACGAAATTTGAGGATCAAGAACAGGAACCAGTGCTGGATAATGAAGATATTGAGGCTCAGAAAAGAACAACCTTGGAAGGAAAACAGTTTGTGGTGTGATATAGTTTGAGTAGAGGTGTCAAAATGGGTGACTTGGACGGGTTTGGGTTGGGTAAAATGGATAATGGGTAAAAGTGAATCAACTCATTTATACCAATTTAATTAGATGGGTATAAATGGGTAAATCAAAAAATGAATTGGGTAACCCAATTACCCATTTATAACCCATTTATTTTAACTTATTGTAAACTCATTTAAATTCATTTTTGTAAACTAAGTTATCAATTTATATCACTCTTTGTACCCATCATTAGTTTTAAATATTTATTTATAATGTTCAATAAACTTAATTACCAATTTTTTTCATTTATACTCTATGTCACAAAATTACCTATTATTTCATAATTGAATAATAAGAATATAAAAATTTGAACTAAGTACTATAAAAATTAATATAAAAACTTAATCCAAAAATTTTGAACCCCTAACATTTTTTTCATATATAAATTTAAAATTTTATTTTAGAAAGATAATAAAATAGGCTAAAATTTATCATAAATTAGTAATGCTGAAAAATGAGCAAGTTAACAAACTAAGAGAAAATAAAATAATAAGATAAAACCAACAAATAATAATAATAATAATAATAATAATAATAATAATAATAATAATAATAAGAATAATAATAATAATAATAACAACAACAACAACAACAACAAAAGTAGTTAACATCATGACAAAATGAAAATGGGTGGGGGAAAAGAAGAGACTTGGGGGGAAGAGAATTCCAAATGGGTTAATTGAGTTTGATGGGTTACCCAATAATACCCATTTCCGAGCATTGTTGGCAGGTCGACCCACTACCACTCAACCGTCCGTTTATCCCTTGGGGGGTGACGTGGCCCCCCTATCCTCCGTCCACGTGTTAAATGGGTATTATTGGGTAATCCATTTATACCCATATATAAAAATTTAAGATACCCATACCCATCTATTCATGGACGGGTATGGGTAAACTTAATTAAGTGGGTTGATTTGTCACCTCTAAGTTTGAGGGTTGAATTGAAAGGAGAAAATAAAATTGTTCACAGGAGGAATTTACTTTAATCTTGCGCTAAAATTCTTCAAAAATTCTTGAAAGTCTATTTAAATCCGATTTCTGGATAAAAGTTGGCATTTTATGATTCTATTTGAAATAAGCAGTAGGTGTCATTGTCGCTAGGTTGTTACTCACTTACTTTTTGGAACAATTACCAATTCTTATTATGAATTTCGAATCCACAAAATGATTTCTTTTCTATTTGTCTCATTGATAGAAAACAATACCTCTGAATTATGATATTCAACATTACTACTTATAGAAGAATGATGTTTGGATATCTGATCTGAAAAAATTCATAGATGGTAAGAGTAACTTATTCTCCATTTTTGTGAAATGCGATAAATAATCGGACATTCTCTCTCTCTCTCGGCATTTGCTAGTTCAACATTTTTTAGGCTTAGAAAGTTTTAAAATTTTTTAAAATTGCTTCCTATTTGTGCCCCCCTCAATTCCACAAAATTGTCTTTCTTATATACTTTGTCCCCTAAAATTTTTGAAATTGCATTTTCTCTGTTCTTTTTATCTATGTTGCCCCACTAAATAATTCAAAAAAATTTGTAATTCTTATGCTTCACAAGATTCTTAAACTCATTAATGGCACATTTTAGCACAACTCTGACTTGCAAGTATTAAACAACATAGGAAAAGGAATGTTCAACATATATAGAAGTCCTTTAATCGCAAATCTACTATTACTACATATTATGTGGTGATAGGAATTAGCCCTCTAACCTTAGGGACCTAACTCCACTACTGAGTGAGAGTGTCCATATCTTTAGGTTGTTATCAAGAAAATGAAGATTCCTTTTAGCTTCATCTGCCAATAATTGGAGCAATATGGTTGTGTAACCTTTCCAAAACTAGATATATATATAAGCTCTGAGAACTTCTTTTTAATTTTTTTTTTGGGTATGGAATCAAACTAATAAGTTTAACTTTTGTCTAACAATTAATTTACTTATAATATCTAACGTTAACAAGGAAATTAAATGGTAAATGTCAGCATTGTTTTAATGTAAAACTCAATAATTTACTCTTTAGCCATTATTAATTGTATTGAGTGCATTTTTTTTCTTTTTTTTTTCTCATTCACAAAGAGTATCAAAAGTGAGACTCCACCACCACATTGATGACTTGCATCCGGGACCTATAGATGATAGGTGAAGCATCCTTTTTTTTTTTTCCTCCTTGTTGAGTGCATCCAATTAATAACAAATGAAGGGAATTAAGGGGTTTGGAGTTCATAAGCAATTTCACGTTGTTAAGTCATTTTCTAACCAAAGTACACAGAATAGCCACTGCAATCGGTAAATAATCACATTAAATCACTTCTCTAATATTTCTCGAATCATGAATTAATTAAAGATTCTGCCACGGGAGATATAACTAATTGCTTTAACTTTGTGGTTACCGAAAATGAGCTGGAGTAGAATACAAGGCAACGATGAGGAATAAAATCTAGGAAAAATAGATGTAAAAGACTTCCTTGTACTCAATCTTTTTCCAACTACAAGATATTGAGTTATATACATCCACGCGCAGCGCGAAAGAATAATAAACCTCGGAGTCTAGGACAGAAACCAGCAATTGGATTTTTTTTTTTAAAATTTTCAGTAATCGGCAATTGGAAATATCACTCATAATTTTTTTTATTAGGTAAGTACCACTAATGATATTGTTATGGACACATATGAAGAAATCTACATGATTGCATGTAAAGAAATGTATACTATTTTTTTTAATGCACATTCACTAATCACCAGTCAATCTAATGAATAATCGATATAGTTGATCTGGCTTATACTCTAAATCAGATTAATAGTGTTTTCTTTGTGACGCGGAGTTGTATTTCTTTTCCCACCATTGGTTTTGAATCCACATGTAACCGGAAGCACTAATATGATGATTTAGTTCCCCTAAAGATCAACTTTATAAACTTTATTTTTGTTCTTTTTTACAATGAGATAATTTCAAAAACCTCCTTTGAAGTTCCTAGCAATTTCACTCGGCTTCCCTGAAGTTTACATAATTATGGGGACTTCCCTTGGGTGTAATAAAAAGACAACAAATGCCCTTCATTTAATTGTCAACTCATCAAATAACTCTACCAATAATTAGTTTTCTCTCATCTATTATCAACCAATGACTCAAATTAGAGTTTTTCACATTCAACTCTCTATTCTCTCCCTCCTACATCTTCTTTTCTTTCAAACTTATTTATTTATTCCCATTGATCAAATGTGTATTGCCACCACTAACAAAACAACCATGCGTACCAACCACCAATACTTACCCATTATGGTGTCTAATTCCAATTCCCTTTCTTTCAATACTAATAAAGAGCTTTTTTGTGGTCATTTTTGGTTTCAATTTTTTGCAGGGATTAGCAAATTGAAATTGTCAAACAAGAAGTTAAGTGATGACTTAGTTGTCAAACTAGATGGAGAAGAAGAAATGAAGATACTGGCAGTGATTAAAAAAAATTAAGGGTGAAAAATGGAAGAGAGACTAAATAAAACTTATACTATTATGGTTGTTATGGAAAAAATATGTTCCTAGTATATTATAACTACATTGTGTTTCTATTTTTTATTTGCAGTTATTGGTGATGGTCCTACAGAGAGAAAATTTGACTGATTTTGAACTTTGTACTAATGGAGTATATTGGGTGTTAGTATTAGTGGTGATGACTTAGGCTATTTTGTATTAGAAAGGTGGCAATCATGAAATTGGAGTTTAGGAATATCTAAGGTTGATATGAGTTTAGAAATATTTAAGGTTGATATGAGATTGTAGATGAGTTTAGGAATATTTAAGGTTGATATGGGTTCTACATAAATAGTTATGCTTTATCTTTTACAGCAATTGATCATTGTCGACTCTTCTTTATTACATATCAACTATTAAATGCGAAACAAAATTATAAAATAAAACTTTCTTTATGAAAAAAGTCAAACCATTTGTGTCAATTTAGAATGTTATTCAATTTTGTCTTTTATATCTTCTATTTTGTATTCTACCCTATAAGTAATTTGCTGGAACTCCAAGGGAAAAAAAGAATTAAAATGGGATGTTCATGAAGGATATATGATGATTTAATAGATGTTGGGATAGAACATTGTATAGAAAATGGGATAGAAGATCTTTTGCAAAAAAAGAAGTCATCGAAATTTACCCTTTTTCAAAATCAAGAGCCCAATCTTTCATAATTTTGTGGCTTTAGGATTTTGGTTTGGTTATGTCCCATCAAAGGCAAATTACTTTAGGGTGTGAGAAGGAAAATCGTATACTAAAAATGGTCCATTTTCCTAATTTTAAGATTTTAAGATTTGTATTTATCATTTAAAAATATATTAGTCGTTCTTTGTAAGTGGATTCGGGCAAAAATACTAGCTATTTTTGTTTAAGCATGCCAGGTGGTAATGTTAGATTTGTTGACAAAATTACAAAGTCTTATTAACAAATAGGACCGGCCCCCACGTGTCACAAATTCATTTGTTTCTTTTCCTGATTGTAATGGGTTGAATCCAAAAACTTCAAATCGAATTCGGTTTTGGTGTAAGAACTTCCTAGTTTTCCTCACCTCGTTTCCTATATAAATAGTTTTTTCCTGGAAGAAGCACTTAAATCCTTATTTGTGTGCAAATAATGCCCCTCATTAGATGCAACTATGTGCAAATATTGGAATTCAATAATTTCCAGTCCCATTTTCATCATGCTACGCTCAGACCTTTAGAGTTCGGATTGGATTCAGATCCTCTGCAAATGAGATGAGAGTGGTAGATGGAGCGTTGTGAAATTGGATGGAAGAGAAAAAAAAACGCAGGACACATATTTCAATGTGTCAAAAATTTGTTATGTTTTTTACATCTTGTAATGGTGTCTATATTTATTGTGTTAGTATTTACATTGTACCGTATAGTTTAAATTGGTGACAGTAGAATCCCTTAATCTAATTAGATCACATAATCCTAAGATTAAGTATATTATCTTACTTATAAACGTAAGAAATTGGTAATAGCAAAATCCCTTAATCTAGTTAGACCACATAATCCTCCGACTAAGTATATTATCTTGCTTATAAACGTAAGAAAGTTTAATAGTATGAAAATGAAGAAGACCTCCAGCACCATAGCTAGCATCGGATCCAGGTTCTTTGCAGAGAACAACTCATGGTGAGAAATAGACAAATCTAAATTTAGACATTTGAGATTGAGTTTTGGGCACAAATTTCATGAAGTGAAAAAAGTTTTTTTTTTTTTAATTTTGTATTTTCTCATGTTATTGTCTTAATGCTTACATTTATTGGACTATATTACACGGTGTAATTCTCATTGACAATTATAGATACCCTTAAATTTTGGTCCAGATAGCATCATATCCAATTCAAAATGTAAAAACCACCGCTTGAAAAATTATTACCATGTGGGGTGGAAGTTTTGCTTCCCTAAACGGCTTCTTGCTTCTTCTTTTTTTTTCGAAACGATAATTTCTAAACGGCTTCTTGCTTTTTTTTTCCGAAACGATATTTGATTATATTACTTTCAAAAGATATACAAGAGCGAGCAAAGGCTCGAATTGACTTTACAACCAGTGTGCTTAACACTGAGGAAACACCAATTCCTCAGCAATTGTGATGCCTAAGGCATATATGCTGATACTAGAGCTTAGATAATTTTTTATCACTATTAGCTAGACAAAAGGAGTACATATGAAACAACCCTTTCAAAAGTACAATGTCTTCCACCAGCGTAGCTATTCTGCTGTCACTTGCCTTCTGAGTTCGAATATGATTGAGGAGTTGCATATTCTTCACTTGGAATTGTACTTTCCTTTGGTGCAATGTAATTGCTTTGCACATAGCCAGCTTTAATGCTACTGCATCGTCCAGAAGCTGTACCCCTGAGCTTCTTTCCCTTAGCGCCCATCCTATCATTGGTTCTTGGTTCCTTTCAGCTGAAGTGATTCTAATGCCTAAGATAGGTTTGTCTGTCTGTCTTGTTGCGGCAACTCTCATTTCCACAGTTCCCTCTTCCGGCTCTAATTGCTGGTCTTCATTGTTGTGAGTTGATGTTTCTCCTGTGCTCATCCTAGCTTCCTTCTTTGCTACTTCATCGAATTCTATCCATTCCTCCTGTGCTTTCTTTATAATCTTCCAGGGCTGATGAGCTTTCCCCTTAAATTCCATGTCATTTCTAGCCTTCCAAATCTGCCAAAGAATGTTGACAGTTAAGGCCAAATGTTGCGATCCTGCTGTCCTATGCCTTGCCTCGATGACGGAGATCCACCATCTTTTGAAACAGCCATGATGCTCTTGCATACCGTCCCACTGGATTGGGGCAATCTGCCAGATATGTTTGGTGAGTGAGTGAAATTTGCTTGAGTGAGTGAAATTTGATGTAGGCAATTTGGACCTCTTCAGCCTTTACTTAAATTAGTGGAAGAATTTATCGCTGCATACTAAAAAGGGTTAAATGCAAAAAACCCCCACAAACTATATACCCAGTTGCAGTTTACCCCCTAAACTATAATAATAGGTATTTTGCCCCTTTGAATGATATGTTTGGACAAATCTACCCCTTTTATTTTAAGCATTGTTATTTTTCTTTTTCCCTATCATTTTCTTTTTAAATTCTTCCCTTTTTTTCCTTTAAACATTGTTTAAATAAGTAGACTAGATTAGTCAAAATTTGTTTATTTCTTAATTTCGTATGTCAATATTTTTAAAAAAAAAATCTATGGAATACAAATTTTTTTTTCCAAATGTTGAAGTCAATGTCATTTAAGAAATTGAACTTTTCAAATATATAATAACAAAATAGAGAAATTGATTAATCAATTATTAGTAGTATCAATAACAAAAAAAATGAACTACTATTGTTTTTTATTCTTATTTTTTATTTCACTACAAATAACAATTGCTAACTTTTCTTTTTTATGTGATATATAATATGTTACTTTTATTATAAGTAGTTGAGTAACTGTGAACTCTTAATTAGTTTATAGGTACTTAAATTGTTGAATTACTAGATTAATACACTTTATAATATAAGTTACATATATTTTGTAATAACAAAGAGTTTATGACAAATTATTAAGAATGAATTTAACAAATAAACAAATTAAAAAAGCAGTTTAAAAATATTAAAATTTTTGATGTAAGTCTTTTCACATCAGAGAAAGACGTTGGCTAGTTCCATGAGAGAAGGAGAACAAAAAGAAAATAAAAGGAAAAAAATGAAAAAAGCTAATAGAGAAAAAAAAGAGAAAGGATTTAAGATAGTAGGGGTAATGTTGTCCAAACATATCATTCAAGGGGACAAAATGCCTATTATTATAATTTAGGGGGTAAACTGCAACTGGTTATATAGTTTGTGGGGTTTTTTGCATTTAACCCTAAAAACCAAGTGAGCTTATTCGTTACTTCAATCAATTTTCTATTTTATCCTTTTTTTTTTTTGGCTCACCATCCCAGTGATACTCACTTTTGTTGCTAAATTTTTGGCTCGGTCTTCATAGAGGACCTAATACGTGAGACAGAAAATTGATTGAGGCTAAGAGAAAGGATAATTCATTGCAAATTTTGCAACCTAGACGTGGAAGTCTTGTCCACAAGGTGGACTTTTCGACTAGCTCTTAACTGGGCACCTTGCTGCAACATAGCAGGAGTGTCTGGAGTAACTTAAAAAACATCTAATGCCATAGATCTACCAGTGTATTGAAACAAACCAATTGTGCTGAAAGATTCCAAGCTTTTAAACTTGCCTGTTTAGAGTATTCAACTGACTAATAGACAGTCTTTTTACACCAAAGCTCTTGGGTTGAGGGAGGGAAATTTTACAAATATTTCAACCCCCTGCAACGACATGAGAGCCTGAAGTCAAGATTATGCATTTAAACTTTAAACCAAAGAATAATTGCAGTGATGTTTTTGTATCAGTAACCCCAAGAACAGGAGTGTTGAACAGGGAAGTGAATTTCTCCTTTCACCACGAAGGTCATTTGACTCCATCTTACATCAGCTTTAAGCAAAAACAGGTCCCCATAAATCTTGAACACCTATAGCTGCAGCTTCACCATCATTTTTGTTCTTCAGCTTTGTATTGAGAGAAAGGAGGCAAATTTAGATCTAAATGCAAAAAGCTGCTGTGTAGAGTGTCTGACGCAGTGAACGCTCATTACCTCTCGGGTGTGTCTAACTGTATTAGTTTGGTGCAGCTTCATGGAAGGATCGTTGGTGGTTTCAAAAGATCAAACCAGAAAAAAGACACAATTCTAATGGCGATAACCATGACGATGACGACGATTTCTGTAATGCCCATCAGAGTCCGAATTCTCAGATGAGGTTGGATGAGAATGCTTGTGCCTACTGCTCCTGCAATGCCTATCATAGTCAGAGATCTCAGATTGACTTGAGTAAGAATGCTTTGGTGACTTCCTCTTATGTATCTTTTTTGATCTCCTTTTTCGATCATCACCAGATGATGACCCATCGTCTTGGTGATTATACGGCACACCAGAATCTGAGTTTTCTCGCAAACTTGACTCTGAGTGCACCCTTGACTTCTTCTCATGTCTTCTGTCCTTCAATTTACTAATCCTATCACCACCAGCTGATGACCTATGGTCATTTCGGTTATTGTATGGCATGTCAAAGTCTGACTTATCTGGCAAACTTGAGCGAGAATGCTTTCTTGGCGACTTATGATGTCTCTTCTTCTCCAATCTCCTCCCATGATCATCACCAGAAGATGATGACAGCTTTGATCTCCTTTTCCTATCATCACCAGATGATGACCCATTATCTCGATGATCATATGGCACATCAGAATCAGAGTTTTCTTGCAAACTTGACACTGAATGCTTCTGTGATTTCCTATCACTTCTTTTCTTCTTCAAATGTCTATCCCTATCACCACCAGCCAATGATCTGTTACCCTTTTGAAGCATGTTGGAATCTAAGTTATCTGCCAAACTTGAGTGAGAATGCTTTCTTGATGACTTCTTGTGTCTCTTCTTCTCCAATCTTCTGCCACCATCATCACTGGAAGATGACCACTTTTCTCTACCACTTACTTCAGTAGGTGATAACTGCCTTTTATGTTTCCTCTTACTAGATGACTTTTTCTTTGGCTCGCTTGATGAAAAATTGGCCAGCAAGTCAGGGATGTTATCTCCACTTAGAAACCCTGGCATGATTTGATTCAAGACGGACTACATTTACATCTCTTGAGTAGAACTAATAAATCATTCAATTAAAACTTTATAGAAGCAACAAAAATATCACCTCCGTACTCATCAAATATGTCCTCAGCAACGATTTGTTGGTTTGGATCATCAGCCCTAAACCCACCTCGAACGGGACTCAATCCTGGCTTTTGTTTCAGCTCCCACTTAAATGGCTGCATATCAAGTGAAGAAAATTGTTTAAAGGCTTAAATCTACAATATCCAAACTGCATGTCTTTCCTTGAGATTGTGATAATCAGTGATTAATACTTGTCCAGCAAATACTTATAGCTGCTGAATCAACTGAACTTGAAAGTCAAATTTACAGCAGAATGAGGCAACTAATGAAAGAAGCAAACTGTATAGTGTGCATCTCGAAGTACAACAAACAAGTATAAAAAATTATAGATAAATAATAACTTGTATAACTGCCAAGTAGTTTTGATGTGCAATTTCCAGACACGACCAGTGGATAAATGATAGTCTGGTAAGAGCAAAGATGACAGGAGAAAGAATATACGAAAAATCAGATCACTTGCTTCAGATGTAGGAAGACACTGTCAAATGGAAACAGCAGAAGAACATGGTGGAATGGGGAAGACATTGCAACTTTATACCAAGAAACTTTCCTATATACTACATAGTAGAGTAATATTTGCCCTTCCAACGCCAAAGGACCTGTAATTATTTAATCTGATTTCAATTAATATGTGATAAAAGTATCCAGATGGCCAAAACTTGGGATCACACAAAAGTTATTCTCTCTTTTAGCGACCCCACCACCTTCTCCCTAACCCAGTGGAGGGAAAAGAAAATCTAAACAAGGAAAAGAAAATGAATTTATTGTTTCAAGGGTAAATTTGCAGTGCACTTTGGCACACAATCCATCTCCTCTTAGAAAATTTTGGAAGTCATTCCACTGAGCTCTGCACTTTAATCTTAAAAATCTTAAAAGAACAAAGAGTTCGAGTTCCCCATTGGGAAACCAGATTGTCTTTTCCTTGTTTACCCCTATTGTCTCAACTATAGACCAGTAGTCCATCTGAATGTAAATAATACTTGGAAAACATTTATTAAAAATATAAAGTACTAGCCATTTGCACAGACATGATGCGTTGAACAGAAGAAGACAGTATATGCACGTCCGATTTGCCAAAACCAGGGGCTATTCTCAATTATAAATTACCTAAAAGAATTACTACAATTTTCACTATGAGACTGTCAGGAATAACAATTATCATACCACATATCCCAGCTTTTACAGGGAGATGTAAATCAGCTTAAATTCATAAAAAAATAAAAATAAAAAATCTATAAAATAATTATAATAGTTTGCCTACAAGTTGGAACATTTCGTTTCTGAGCAGAAGAGCCATTTTCAAGTGATGTTTGATTGATTACGTAGTCCTCACGCTCACAAGATAACTTCAGAGACCTTCCTTCATATCTTTGAAAGGGCAACAATCATTTTACTCTCTGCATTGCTATAGCGAGATCCAGTAAAAATGAGTATCTACACATCTAATAGAACTTTGCCAAAAGACCAACCAAAAATAACCTTCTTTATATGTAGTCTTTATATGTACCAATGAAAAATATTTGGAAGAAAAGCATGAGCAACTGCATGGACTTCTAAATTCCATCAGAGCTTGGCTTTCCTTTCGATTTCCCAAAGGAGACAAAAGGACAAAACACAGATTGAAGTTTTAAATATACTTGAACATCTAGTAACTCTCTCTCTCTCTCCCCCCCCTCTCTCTCTTGCAGTTCTGAGGAAGCTACAGAGAGGTAAATGGGAAATAATTCCATCATTCACTATTATAAAATTTGGGAGAAAAAAGACTAACAGATTGAGTAAAGTATTATAAATTAAAAGCCAACATATTTATCAAGGAAAAATTAATTACTTTGAGTTAAAGAAGTCTATAGATGAATATAACTAGCTAGATGTGTAAGAAGAATCAATATGTACCTCATTCACATCTGTCAGAGCCTGGATAGCTGTTAAAGGATCATCTCTTTTCAATCTATTCTCTTCACTAGGCATTATAGCATCTTTCAATGGGCATTCACGATCACCACTTTGATGGCCAAAGTTTCCACATCTTAAGCATTTTACATTGCGTATCTCCACTCCAAATGGTTTGGACCTGCCAGCAACACCTGTCTCTAGCCTGGAGAAGATCATCAAAATTAGCATTTATAATGTGAATAGTGAATACATACAATCGTGCACATTACTGATGAAGGATATACAATAAAGTATTGCCAAAACACATTTATGCAAATTTTGTTATGTATTATCAACGGAGACAAAAGCCACAGGGTACCTTCTAATATTCTTAAAACCTAACACACAAAACTGCTCTATGGAGAATTCTTGGTATGTATGAATTAATATGTTCAAGAATATCTGAAATGCAATTTATTGATATTAACAGGTTATATGGACAGGACCAATAATTTCCAACTCAGGAAGACAGTTACTTGTTGAGAATGTAAAGAAAAATACGTCATTCAGATAGAATACTGCTTTGAAAAACTATTGTACACCAAGAACAAAATAAGAGCAGAACATGCGGACCTTGGAGCATTCTTAAGGACTTCAAATTGTTCTTCTGTTGGCAAGGCACGACCAAAGACATCCTTTGGCCTGGGCTTCTTTTTCTCCTCACTAGAAGGCAAAGATTCGTGCTTCCTACATCAAAGCCCAGTGTATTTTAGCTTTCATAATCCATGCACACACAGACATCATAATTAAGCAGCCATACACACTTAGAAATAGAGAAACCAGAATTTAAAAACTAAGCATTTACATCGACGTGGAAGCACCGTGTTCAAATGGTCCTTGGGAAGTGTTATTTTGCTCCTGCTCTTGCTTCTTCCTCTCATCAGCCATGTCTGCAGCTTTAGCACTCTCTGCATTGTAACCAGGTGGTCTGACATACATAAAGCTAACAGCTTTCATCGTCTCCATCTACAAGAACACAAGTCATGCATCAATTACCTTACTTAGTTTATGCACATTCAGTCAGACAATCAACACTTTCCTTGCATGCTCTATAAGCACATGATTAGAGCTGGTATCTCCACTAATGGGGAACGCCCATAGACATAATATAACTGTATTGAAGTGTACAAAATACAGAGTTATACAGTGCACGCAAAGTACCTTTTCTTTCTCCTTCTTGGAGACGAGAGCTGTCTGGCGGAAAAATTCGTGCTCCTGAGCATACTGAAAAAACACATGACCAAAAGTACCAATAAGCACAAACATTGAATCAAAATAAGACAGGGTATTATATTACATCAGAAAAAAATAAACAGAATCACATAGCTAAAATGAAGCAACAATCAAACAGTTAAAAATAACTATAGGAATTAGTGTCTAGAGCAATTCGCAGGTACCCAACTAAAATTCAAAAAGATAGGAAGACATAGCCAATAATTCAACCAATTCAAATTTTTTTTTTCTATTTAACTGTCTGTATATGTTATACATAGAATCTTTATCATAGTTCAGTCTCGTCTAGTTTCAAATTCTACTTTTATCCTTAAAAAATAGGCAACATAGTACGAGCACCTAAGTACCTCAAAATGTACCTCACGGATGAGCCAATGCCCATGATACAATTTAAGTATAAAATGAGAAATATGCTGAATGTACAACCTTTCCAAAATTTGTATAACTATTTATAGACTCCAATACTATAATAGTTTCTTTATATTCTGCTCCTGCCTATAAAATATGCAATACAAAACTCCTGAAACACATGATAATCAGGGTTTTCCACAATATAAAACCTTTGCAACATTTGCAAAACTGTTTAGATTCCAAAAATGCACTATTTTCTTACATATTCTGCTTCTGCATATAAAATCTGCAACCAAAAAAATCCTCGAAATTCAATACACCATGTAACTGGGGCTCTTCCCTTTCTACTAGTAGTTCATAATCTGAAAATTCCACAAGATAATCCACAACCAAAGAAACTATTGAACTTATCTAACTGCAACTAGGCTTTTGTCCTCTACTGAATACAAGAAACAATAATAATAACCAACCAAAAAGAAAAACAGAAACCAAAGATTTCTGTATCTTAACTGGGCTTTTCCGTTCATTAAACAAAAAAAATGGAGCAAAAATGGTTCCTCAGAAATCAATTGAAACAAAATTAAGGAAAAAAAAGTACCTCGCGGGCAACTTCTTCGGCGCGGCGTTCTCGCTGGGCGTGAGTCTGCTCGGCGATCCACTTGCGGCGTTGATTAGGGTAAGAAAGAGGGTGCCATGGCTTCTGATTGAGGTAAGAATGAGACCAAGCGGTGCCTGCTTTGGTTTTGTAATCAACCTCTCCTCCTTTGTCTGAAAATCTCTTGCTTAACCTTATTCCTCCTCCTTCTTCTTCATCCATTCCTTCTTCCTTGATTCTTTACCTTTTCTGGTTTTTCCTCAAAGAATTGAAATCTATTTTTCTCCTTGTTCAGAAACTCAGAATCCAGGCTCCATGACCCTGGGCATATTCATTTGTCCTGGGAGGGCTGAAGGTCTTCCAATATAGCACTTTAAACCCTCATTTTGAGAAAATTGGTCTAATGGTCGGTAAAGTTTTTTTTCCCAAATTGCCATTAGGTTGCTATTTGAATTTTTTTTTAAACCTTTCATCCCTCCCCATCACCTGTTGTCAGATTCAAGATTCAAGTGCTGACAGTGGGGAAAGCTCGAAAAGTGTTTGTGTTTACTTTTGTACTATCAAATATTTACATATTAAAATGAACCAACTAGGTTGAATTTCTAGGAATATTGTCAAAATTGAAAATGTTCAGAAAATTGGTGTTATGTCGGGAGTGTTTCGGAATAAGGGGTCGTCGCAATTGAGACGTGAGGCTACTAATAAAAAGACTTTTAGTTTTCATTTATTTTCGCTTGGTTTAATTTTTTTTTTTTAAAACGCTTTGCCGCTCATGAAATAAGCGGCGAAGGAATTTTGATCACCGCTCAACTCATGAGCGGCGAAGGTTTTTGTTTTTATGTGTTTCCGCTCATGAGCGGCGATGCATTCTTGCTTTTTTTTTTATTGAAGCATTCTTCCTACCTTTTATCATTTAATATTTAATTTTTAATAAGTTATTTAATATTTAATAAAAGGCAGCGCGACCAAGTTTTTTTTCTCCTGTAAAACGTAACCTTAATTAGGCGTAATTAGGGTTTTATGTTTTACATGAAATACTAATTTTCAAATTACAATGTAACCCTTTAACCCTAATTTTAAAATTAAAATTCTTAAATCGTATTACTAAAATTCTATTGTAAACCAAAATTATCAAAAATTTAAAATATCATATTAGAATAATGTTAAATTTATAAATTAAGATGATAATCAAGTATGCTATTAAATTACTAATAAAATTTGCCTAAGTCATATTTTTTAAATTTTATAATATTATTATCGCAATAATGATAAATAATATAATATTTATAGAATGTAATAATTAGTATATAAACTTAAATAATAATAAATTAGGCTTAATTAGAGTTTAGGGTTTAAATAATTAGTATGCTATTAAAAACACTCTAAAATTTACCTAAGTCATATTTTTAAAATTTTTAATGTTAATGCTAATTTGAATAATGATAAATAATGCAACATTAAACAATATTTATAGAATGTAATAATTAGCATATAAACTTAATTGATAATAAAATGAGAGTTTCGATAAGAAAAATTTGAAAAATAATATTTTTTAAATCACCCATCAACGCGCCTCTTGCCCTTATCTCGCGGAGTGGTAGAACAACCACATTTCCAATGAATTCTCTCATGTGGTAGATCTCGTCCCAATTGTAATCGTTCGAACCTCTGAGAAATTGCATGAATTTGTTCAGGTATTTGATCATCGTCATCATCAACGGAGGGATTGAATACCGGAGTTTGACCGCATCTAGGACAAGAGCCATGTATAGGTGCTTGAAAAGAAGCACTAATGGGAACACTGTCGTCGTCCATATGCAAAGCAGGTGAGAAACCAACCGAGGTCTCTAGGAAGCGGTACATTTGGTCAAGATTATCCTGAAACTTAATTTCTGGACACATCGTTGTAGCAAGCATTGTAGACGCTGGTGCAGCAGCAGACGTATAGTCAAATACGGGTATGGGAGTAGGTGTATCACTGAAATGACCTCCGAAAGCTGGCATAGTAGGAGGTGTGAAGAAAGTTTCATTATGAGAAAAGTGTATGCCAATAGGTGGATCGTAACCGGATAGTGATGAAATTTGCATTATATCTTCGTCCGGCACATCAACAGCATGCGTGGAGGTGCTCCCTCTGCGACGTCTAACTGCTTGTTTCCTACCACGGACTTCCCTAGGTAGATGCTCGACAGGCATCTGAAAAGGGGCAGCAGAAGAGGCAGATTGACCAATATCTTGACGGTCGAATGGGCTAGCTACCGTTTTATGTCCTAGATTCAGGTATTGTAATGCCCCAAATGCCTCCTCACGAATAGTTGTTAGTCCCGGATGAGCACTCTGCGTTGGATTTGCGGGATCGAGATACATCCCATAGATCGAACCGATCCGAGACATCGAATCAACCTAAAAAAAGAGAAATTTGTATATTGTAATCATATTATATGTTAATAAATAAACATGTAATGGGATTTGATTACATAAAAAGGGAAAGTGTTTAATAATTTACCAAGTAGTCGAACTGTCCCCTTTCTGGCCGATGAGCATCATCTACTGCTTGCCATGAAACAGGAGGTGCTATATAGCGAGCAGTAATATTCTGGTACCATACAATATACTCATATAAAGGCATTAATGGATCGCTGCGATATCCACCAACAATCAATTGAGCACGATGTTCCCAGTATTGCACCCAATGACTATGGTACTGGATCCAATCCTTTCCGGAACGCCCTGAGCGACTTAAAGAATGTAATTTCTTATCTGTGTCTGTGTCAACGGAGGCAGGTATCAGTTGAAATAACCCAAATTGTCTTAGTACCCGTTGCGGGAGGTGAAATTCCACAACCTCCCAATATATCAACGGAACTACTGACCGCCATATGTGTTGTTCGGCTAAATAATAAGCGAGAAGCTGTGCAATAAGGTTGGTAGAATACAGCTCCCAGATAAACTATGACAATAAATTTGTTCAACTAAGTGCGATTATAAATACATATTGAGAGTTTTTTTTTATCAAAATTGTATATTAGTTTGAGTACCTCGTCGGCTCCCATCTTGGTGAGTGCATCACGAAATAATGAGACGACATGCGATGGCACGTATCTAGTCGTACGTTCTCCTGCCCAGCGACCACCTCTGGAAAAATTATCGCCCTGTACAGCAGGAAACAATACGGTCGGACGAATCCTGGGCATTCTCTCCCAAGTCCATAACTGTAAAAAATACGAATTGTTTACGTTAAATCACTATTGCATTTAAATGAAATATGGACGTGCAATGATTCCAAAATTATGCATCCAATACCTGCAAAAGCATGTTCGGGCCAGCTGTGCAGCTTGTCGTTGCGTAAGACGCTTTACACAGACGGGAATATAAACATGCAAGTGTAGCATTGCCCCAACTGAAATTACTCAAAGCCTCTAGGTCTCGTAAGTAATCCAACCAGTGGCAACTTACAACATTTCCACACATGTAGGCATATAATTGTCCAACAAATAAGATCAAAATGTAGCATCAAACATGTTGTCGAACTAATTCCTCCGGTGCATCATCTAGAGGAGGCTCGTACAAAAAGTCAAATATTGGAACAAGTTTCAACCTCTCATCCTTAAGTGTCGCGTCTCAGGTCTAAAACCTAGAAGCTCCTTGATTAATTGTTTCTTGCGTGCAATATTACTATTTCGATCAACAAGTGTCACTGATAATCCGTCAACACGTAGACCCCATAATACCTCCACGTCCTGTAAAGTGACTGTGGCCTCACCCACGGGAAGATGAAATGTGTGGGTCTCCTGCCTTCATCGCTCAATAAGCGATGTAATCAATCCATGATCAATTTCAAAATAACCTACCTGTACGATCCCCCAAAAACCTATTACACGAAGGTAGTTTGCTATCCTAGAATTCAGCTGATTTCGTATCAGATCCTAAAAAAAAATTGTCGGCTCATTTTATATCGAGCTGACTCTCTTGCCCTAAAAACACGATTTTCGATCGATGTGTATCCTGCAAATATAATACGCCATCTTCGTGTGAACCCTGTATAGGATTTGGAGTCTGTCTAGGCCAATGTGACATGTTTAGGATAATCTCCACAATCAAATATTTATTAATAGCATACATACAATCCCAATTTTATTAAATTGTACGTCAGCAATAGACATACAGTCAAAAAATCGAGCAAATAACTAACATAACACACAATCAATGACTACACAACCTTTAGCTAATTTTTCATCCCGTTCATGCTTTTACACATGAAAATGACTAGAATAAGGGCAATTGGAGGCTTTGTGGCTTGTCTGTGAACAGTGACTATAATGATGAGACGCATCGGAACATCGACGATCTATTTGGTTATGTATTCTAGCAATGGCCTTAGGGTCGGGTCTCTTTTGTTTAATTCTTCCTACATCACAGTTAAGTCACAACTCCGAAGGGATCCAATAAGCCGAATCCGACAAAAATTGAAACTGTCCTTGAAGCAAAGATTGCCAGGATGAAAATGTGTGCACGTGACCTACCAGATGGTACAGATTTGTACCCGACCTATAACAAGCTGCAAATACGTGTGACCATGGGAATCTAAGTTCAGCCCACTTGCCACACGTACATGTGTTATTCCCGAACTTGAAAATTTGCACATTGCCACCCTTTCCATTATCGCGTCAACCAGTAGTAACGCAATATATTCCGCCTCTATGGTCATATACTTGGATTGAGTGTGTCCTTGCCTTTAATTCATTTTTTAAGAATGGCTTCCATATTTCTTTAGGAAAAGCATACGTCGTGTTGAAAGCCAATTTTCGCTTCGACGTAAAGAGCTCAACGGCTTGATTAAAAGTGAACTGTACGCATGCTGTTATTAGTAATAATCGAGCATTGTGCAATACATTGTTGAAGCACTCAGCTATGTTCTTCGATATGTAGCCCCACCGATATTCCCTATCCTTGCATAATGTCCATTGTTCCGGTTTGACCGAACTGCCATTCAACCATTTATACACCTCTTCGTTTAACACCTATATTTGTTCCATAAATGTTTCGTATTTTTTGGCTTGATTTGCTGCTCCGGCAGCCCACATAAGATCATTCAATTTGGACAATGATAATTGACCAACGATTAAACTTATATTTAGTGGGTATTCATACTATGTATTCCTAATCTAATATTAAAAAATATATACCTTTGATTTCAAAACTTTTGGGCAAAGTTGCTCTGCACGTGTACTAAACAGTATCGGTGCACAGCCATCGATTCTTTCCACTCCAGCAAAGTATTCATAGCGTGTGTTATGCTCTTGTACCTATTCGAAATAACGCATATATTTTTCACCTCACGGCACACATGACGTCGCAAATGTGACATGAACCATGTCCAACTCCGATTTATCTCCTCGTCTACAAGTGCGATTGCAATCGGCCACCGCTGATTGGAAGCATCAAAACCAACAACAACTAATAATTTTGCTTTGTATGTGCCCTTCATAAATATGCCGTCAATACAAATAACTGGTTTAAGGTGTCGAAATGAGTCGATCACCGGCCCAAATGTCCAAAACACATAATGAAAGATTCTGCATCTAGCACTGCTTTGCGGATGGTGCTCCCACTCGACAACTGTTCCGAAATTGGCTTTCACCAATTCCTGCATGTACATAAGGAGCGCAGCTATAGAAGTTGGCCAATCATCATACACAATATCAATCGCACGTTGCTTAGCATACCATGCTTTTTTGTATGAAACATCCATATCAAAAGCACGTTTAATGCTCATTTGTATTTCTTTGATGGCATACAGTGGACCATTCTGGACGTGGTGTATTACGTACTCGGCTATGAGTTCCAAACTTAACTGTCGGTGGTCATTGGAATTCGAAACTCGCATACACATGTATTCTTTCACAAATGTTACAATTTTTCACATGTTATGTGTGCATCTTAGAGTGGCTCTTAGCTACCAATTACATGGAAGCGAAACACTATGGGACTTGCAGCGGACATACCAAGTGGTCGGTTTACTTTCTCACACTTTGTACTCCCTGTTGTGCTTGATCGACCAGAGTTTGACAGCTCGCTGTACGTCGTTCTTTGTTTCAAAAATCATTCCCAATCTAAGCTCCTTTGTCCACTCATTCCACACATTGTACTCCTCTGAAACTCTCTTCTTAAAAGTATCAAAATTCAGTGAGGCTTCCACACCTTCAAGGTCATTTAGATGGACTGGTATATGATATGAGATCGATGGACCGGCAGCCAATTGAACCGGCAGATTGCCAGATTCTTCATCGATTTGATCCTGCTCATCATTGTCTGAATCATCACCGTCGGGTTCTGGTTCCGTGTCTTGATCAACATTAACACCTTCTCTCTCCGGTATGCTTGATAGGATTGTCGGATTGAAAATTTCCATTTGAGGCAATTCATCAAAAGAACGATTTACCATCCTTGTACTTTCAGTTACCTCAGTATGAAACATACTGTTTGACTCCTTTTCAAAATCATTCTCGACTAATGATGTTTGTCCGCCATCATGGTCACTGTGAATATGACGGGTTCGTGGTTCTAATTCTACATATATTTCACATGTCGTGTGTGGTGACATTGACTTCATATGATATAACGTGTCAATATCATCTTCAAATTTCAATTGCACTCCAGCAAATATGTCTTGGCCAACAGCATTTCTAAACTATAGATTCAACTTGCAAACATTCCGATCTAATTGCATGTAGGTGTACACTTTTTCCACCAATTCATCATAACTTATTCGATGTTTCACTAAAACGGCTTTTTTACACCGTGGAGGTTCATATGCGAATGATTCTCCGGTCTCGTTTATTCTGCCTCCCCAATAAAATTGAAACACCAATGCAAGGTCCATCGATATTTTTTCCTAATCTTACAAATATTTTTATGTCAACTTATTTCTTTTAACAACTTATCATAATTACTAATATTAACGCAATAAACGTTTTCATTGGTAGTAGCACCACTAATAAAATAATCATCAATATCAAATGAATAAATAAAAATAGATTTATCAAACAAATAGTATTATTCAAACTATTAGAGTAATGGTTCTTCTTTAATTAATCATAATTACTATTAAACTATGATTGTATTATTGTAACTTATATTTTTAAAACTATTAGTATTACTTACTATTTATTATTCATATTAATATTACTAAACTATAGATTAATAGTACTGGTATTATTAATGTATTAGTTACTATCTCACTATCTCACTATCTCATATTGTATTATTGTTATTTTTACTATATAATTTTAACCACTCACTATTTACTATTTACTATTTATTATTTACTATTTACTATTTACCATTTACCATTATTTATCTTTTATTCATCATTCGCCTAAAAGACTACTGCCTCTATAAAATTAATTCTAAAATCCATCAACAAATAATTTTTAAAAAACTTCTTCAATAACTATAAAAGACTAACCTTATCATCTGACTATTAAATAATCTTAATAAATGTAAATATTAATTCGCCTATCAGTGACTATTAAATCTTAAAAACTATCACCTTTTATTCATCTAACCATTAATGTCAACAAATAATCATTTAATAGTATATCTTACTATTAGTATTCATTATTAATTCGCCTAAAAGACTACTGCTAACCATAAATAAATCATAAATAAAAGACTACTGCAAACCATAAATAAACAACTCATTCAAAAATTAAATAAATGTAAAGCAGCATAATATCTAGAACTTAACATAACTGCAAATATTATAAAATTATTATTAACAAAATTATTAAATAAACTAACCTTGTCAAGGATAATATCGTTTCTTTACAAAATTTCTTTCCGATCCACCGCTCAAATTGTAATATTGTTTTCCTCGATTCAAGTCGTCTTAATCGATCAGCTACCCTCGAAAATTTAGGAGAAATATGTAGAGAAGATGAAGAAGAAGATGAGAACCACACTAGAAAGAGAAAGGTCGTAAAGGAAGTGGGTTTTCTCAAGTGAATATATAGAGAAGAGAAAATAGTTGGGATTGTCCGTGAAGATGAGGCACGAATAGTTATTGTTGGCAATATAACAAATAATTGTAGTACTGCTACTTTGACTACAAATTTTTTTTGACTAAATCCTGAACTTTGATTTGTAAATCTAGAGGGATGGATGATGGAAAAACTAACGCCGAAAATTCAAATTGCTGTATTAGTTTTTTTAAAAAAAATAGTGCATGGCCGTTGCCTTTTTTTATAAAGAAATAATAAGAGAGTCAATGACAACTGTTGGTTACGTTGGGTAGGTGGGATTGACGGTGTCAAAACTATCGCCGCAATCAGGATTTGCGGTTTTACTTTAAAAAAAATTCTTTTTTCAGTTAAAAAAATTAATTTTGGCGGCAATCAATAATTGCCTTTTCACTTTAAAAAATTTTGATCAAATTTGCAGCGTCAATTTAAAAAAATTTTGACGTTTGCGGCGTTGAGGAAAAGTCAAAAAGCTAACGCAAATGACGTCAGCTTTTTAAACTATTAAAAAAAACTGAATGCCTCCTAATTTGTCCGTATTAGCTGTAGTCTTGCCGTACTGTCAAGTCGTTGTCAGCCTTGTCGGTGTTGGCAAGTCTTTCGCCGCTCAAGTTTGGGAAAAAAAAACCCAGAGAAATTATACAAAACTACAGCAACCAAAAATAAATGCAAATTAATTCTAATTTTATTGGTAGCCGCGTACCTAAATTGCGGCGACCCTAAAATAAGAACCCCCTCCCGAATACCCCCAATTTTATGATAGTTTTTTATTTTAGTAATATTCTTAGAAATTCGTCACCAATTAGGGGTTCAAACCCTTAACACAAGTAATTTAAAATCTAGAGGAATTGTAACAGTGTATACATTTGGTCTAGAAATCAATTTCTCCTCATTTAGCCCAGTTGGGTTGGTTCAAACACTCGCACATAGCGGTCCTATCAAACCGAGGGTCAAATGCTTAGCTCGACTTAACATTGACTGAGTTCGAACTTGAGTTCTAGCTACTCGTTTCAACCAAAGTTATGAAACCCAGCATGTTCATTGATTAAACAAATGAAGACTAGAAATCCTGATTTGTTGATGTCAATGTATGTTCATAGAAGCCCTTAAGAGGACGAAGTTAAAATTAGTTATGTTGAAGTAGAGTTTAGCTAAGATGATTTTAACCGGATGAATTTAATATTGGTTGTCAGCATATGTACAAATGTTGCAAGAAGATGGAAAGAGACATCTTGAGATGTAATAGCTTCTATAGTTGAGTAGTTTCATGCTAAGATTTTAAGTGCTTACTAATAAGCATAGGAAGGATCCCAAATTGAAAGACCATGATTAATGTTACTTACAATGACCATAAATTTCTTATGTCAAGTAAACTATAGGTCACTAGTGTCATTTAGACTATGCAACTGGAAACTTCCAAAATTTTGGTTTATATGTCATGTGAAGATTGAATATATATTATTTTAGTCAATATGATGTCAATTGTGCTGACATTATTTGTTGGTGTAAGATGTTATAGTCCTCTGTGTTGACAGTTGTAGTTTTAAGCTATGGATTTATCTTTTCAAATAATGATGATGTGTAATAGAGAGGTCATTATTTAGGCTTGATTTTAAGTATGGAAGGTAAGTTCCTAGGTGTACTCGAGGATGTACAGAGCAAGAACCATATATGTTTAAACTTTTATTCTTTTATATTTAAATTCTTGTCAAGGGCATTAAGAGTTCTTCCTTTCCTTGTTTTCTATGTACCTGGTTTCGTTATTCTATGTTAAAAGCTGTTATATGTGACTTTGATCAACATCGATTTTTGTATAAAGGAATTTTTCTCTTAGTTGGCTATTAATAGAGTCAGCCTGTAATGAGATTAAATGCACCAAATCAAGAGAGTTTTAGTAGCCTATTTGGGTCTTTGAGTCATTAAGTCTTTTTGTAGTAAAAATATTTTGGTTTCTTTTGTGTTTTAGGATTAGATGCTTTTGGGTCTAAAAACACTTTCCTAAAACTTTTGTACTCTATTTTTCATAGTGAAATTTTGCTCTTCCTTTGCCCATGGACATAGGTTAATTTGATTGAATAATTTAAATTCTGTGTTCCTATTTCATTTATTTTTAATTTTTAATTTATCTTTTTGGGATTGCCAAGAATCCTTTCATCAATTTTCTGAAATCAGACCTAATAATTTGGTATCAGAATTTCTTCAAAAACTTTGGGTTCTATGGCAACGATGACAATAACAAAAACTATTATCAATAAATTCGATAGAAATGTTAACTTCAGGATGTAGCAGCTCAAGATGGAGTCAATTTTGGTTCAAGAAGAAGTTGATTTAGTGACATACAGGGTTTAGAAAAAGCTAGAGAATGTGATAGATGCAAAATTTTCTGAAATGGATAATAAGATTAGATCCAGTATTATTTTAAATCTCTCTGATAAGATTTTATGGGAGGTAGCCATTGAAACTCCGGCTAAGGCTATATCGGATAAGTTTAAAGTATTGTATATGAAAAAGACAGTTGAGAATCGACTTTGTTTAAAACAAAGTCTGTATATGTTTCAGATGACTGAAGGCACATTTATACTCTCACATCTTAATAAATTTGATACCATTATTATGGATTTGAAGAATATAGATTCGAAAATGCATAATGAGGATCAGGTCATGTTACTTTAGTGTCCCCTTCCCTAGTCCTTTAAATATTTTCGTGATACTATGATTTATGAAAAAGAAACAATTGTGTATCAGGAAATTAAATCTGCAATAAGATCTAAATAGCAGATAAACAATAATATCATCGAAGAAAGTAATGGAGGTTAGGTGGAAGAACTGGTTACTTGAGGCACAATTAATAAAAGAAAATTTGACAATCGTAGATCTAAATTTAGATATAAAAATTTGGAGTGCAATTATTATCACAAAATGCAGCACATTAAGGCTGATTGCTTTAAATTGAAAATTAAACTAAAGCAAAAGGAAAAATATGGTGACAAAAATATTGAAACTGCTGAAAATCGTGTTGCAACTGATGAGAGTAATAAAAATATTTTTTTATGACAAATGATAGGACAAGATCTAAAAATGAATCAATTTTAGATTTTGGGATATTCTTGTTACATGTGTTCTAATAGGGAATTTTTTTTCACTTATGAACCTTGTAATGATGGAATTGTTTTGATCGACAATAATCCATTTATGATATTATTGATAACGGTACATTTTGAATTAAAATGCATAATTATATTGTGAGGATGCTCACTAATGTTAGACATATTTTTTATTTGAAAAAGAATCTCATCTCTTTGGGCACTTTGGAGGCTCTTGAGTGCAAATACACGGCTGAAATGACACTATGAAGGTCTCTAAAGGGCTTTTGTTGTTATAAAAACTTGTAGGCCTGGTAGTTTGTATGTTTTGCAGGAATCTATTGTTACAAGTTTGGTTACGGTCTCGTCATCATCTTAATTTGATTTTGACATCACTAAATTATGACATATGTGTTTGAGGCATATGAACAATGAAGGATTAGGTATACTAAGTAAAAGAGAACTTCTTTGCAGGGAGAATATTGGACCATTGAAATTCTGTGAGCACTATGTTTTTGGGAAACAGAAAAGAGTCCATTTTAGTTCACCAATAATTCATAAGACGAAAGGTACTGTTGATTACATTCATTCAGATCTATGAGGTCCAACTCGTGTTTCGTCTAAAGGTGATGTCACGTATATATTAACTTTCATTGATAATTATTCAAGAAAAGTTTTAGTTTATTTTCTTAAACATAATAATGATATATGCCTAACTTTTAACCAATCAAAAGTTTTGATTGAAAATCGACAGGTAGACAGATCAAGCGGTGTAGAACAAATAATGGCATGAAATTTTGTGAAGGTGAATTTGATGAATTTTACAAGAATAAAGGAATTATTCGGCACTACATTGTCAAAATGACGTCTCAACAAAATGATGTGGCTGAACGTATGAACAAAATACTTTTAAAGAGAGCGAGGTGTCTGATCTCTATACTGGGTTGACAAAAGGACTTTTGGCAGAGGTAATCTCTATAGCTTGTTACATTATCAACCGTACTCTTTCTGCAACTCTTGATTTTAAAACTGTTAAGAAAGTTTGGTCAGGTATTGCTATTGATTACTCTAATTTAAAAGTTTTTGGGTATCTAGCATACATGCATATAAATGATGAAAAATTGGAGTCTCGAGTTAAAAAGTGTATTTTCTATGGGTATGCTTCTAAAGTGAAAGGTTATAGATTGTGGTGTTTTGATGCCAAATTTTCAAAAATTTTGATCAATAGAGATGTTACTTTTGATGAATTCTTTATGCTATCTTCTAAGGAGTCTTTTAGTTCTTGTCATACAGATGACAGTATGTAGAAGTGGGAGAAGTTTGAAATTGGTAGTTTTGGTCTTTCTTAGTCCACCTTTTCTATTCAGCAAATGCCAGTAAATGTACTTGAATCTACTGATGAAAATAATCCAAAAGAGAAGCAATATTATATTGTCAAACATAGACTAAGGAGGGATATTCGACCACCACAAAAATATGTAGATTTGGTTGCATGCGCTTTGTCTGTTGCAGAAGAAATTGATGGAGTTAGTGAACCTACAACCTATTCAACAGTAGTTTCTTGTGATGATTTTGCTAAGTGATTGATTGCGATGAATGAAAAAATTGAATCTTTTTACCAAAATAGAACTTAAGTTCTTGTGAAGTTGCCTTTAGATAAAAAAAAAATTGTTGGATACAAATAGGTGTTTAAGGAGAAAAAAGGTTATTCTGGGGGTTGAAAATACAAGGTATAAAACATGGTTGGTTGCAAAGGGTATAGTCAGGTACAAGGTGTTGATTTTAATGATGTATTTCTACTTATTGTTAAACGTAGCTCTATTCGTGTTTTGCTTGCTTTAATTGCCATTATGATTTGGAGTTAGAGCAGCTTGATGTTAAGACAAATTTCCTGCATGATGAACTTGAAAAACAAATTTATATGAAGCAATTTCAGAGATTTGAAATTGAAGGAAAGGAAGATCATGTTTTTCGTTAAAAAAATTCTTATTTGGATAGAAACAACCTCAATGACAGTAGTATAAGAGGTTTGATTTTTTATGTTGGGTCATGCTTATTTGAGGAGCATGTATGATAGTTGTGTTTATTTTCGGAAGTTAGATAATAATTCTTTCATTTATTTGTTACTTTATGTTGATGAAATGTTCATTGCTGCCAAGAATTTATCAGAAATTCACAATTTGAAATTGTAGTTAATTAGTGGATTTGAGATGAAATATTTGGGAGTAACTAAGAAAATTCTTGATATGTAGATCAAGCGAGATTAAGAAGTTGGAAAATTATTCTTTACCAAGAAAAATTACCTTGAGAAAATCTTGGAGAAATTTGGCATGAAAAATGCTAAACCTGTGACTACTCCTCTTGTTTGTCATTTTCGACTATTAGCTGTTCAGTCACCACAGTTAGCTAAGAAGAAGATTATATGGTAGGAGTTCCTTATTCTAGAGTAATTGACAATATAATATATGCAATGGTTTGTATTCGTCCAAATATCGCACAAGCAGTCAATATTGTTATCAGATATATGTCTTATTTTGAAAAAGTACATTGACAGGCTGTGAAGTGGATTTTCAGATATTTGTGAAGGATTTCAAATAATTGTTTAAAACTTGGGAGAAATAGTGACAATTTGGTTGATTTTATGGACTCTGACTATGTCAAGAATCTTGACAGAAGAAGATCACTTTCAAATTATATATTTTGCATTGGCAGTTCTGTAGTTAGTTGAAAAGTTACTTTATAACCTGTTGTAACTTTATCTAATATAGAGGTAGAATATATGACTGTGACCAAAATAATCAAAGAAACCTTATGGTTAAAGGGTTTATTTGGGAAGTTTAGTCTATATCGAGGTGTTACTACTATTTACTGTGATAATTAAAGTACTATTCACTTGACTAAAAACTAGATATATCATGAGAGGATGAAACACATTGATGTAAAGTTTCACTTCATTCGAGATACTGTTGCTGAGGGAAAAGTTCTTGTTCAAAAAATCAATATCGAGGAGAATCCTACTAACAATTCACGGAACTTCTTCTAGTTTATAAGTTCAATTGATGCTTGGATTTGGTTAGTATTCGTTGTTCGTGATTTAGATCCATTAGAGCTTATATGAAGAAGACTATTTATCGATGTTAGGGACACGTCAAAGTAAAAATTTGTTATAAATGGCTTTGTTCCACATTGATTTTGTACAAAAGAGTCTTTCTCTTAGTTGGTTATAAATAGGGTGGACCTGTGATGAGATTAAGCACACCAAATCAATATAGTTTTAGTAGGCTATTTGACTCTTTGGATTATTAAACCTTTTTGTAGTAAAAATATTTTGAATTCTCTTGTGTTTTAGTATTAGCTACTTTTGACCCCGGAAACACTTTCCTAAGATTTTTGTACTCTCTTCTTCATAGTGAAATTCTGCTCCTCCTCCACTTGTGGACGTAAATTCTATGTTCCTATTTCATTTATTTTTGCTTGTTATTTGTCTTTAGACCTAACAAAAGCAATTTTGTGGGATTGCCACGTAAATTTTGTGTTCCTATTTCATTTTATTTTTGCTTTGTTAATTGCCTTTTTAGGATTGTTAAGAATTGTTTCGTCAAATTCTTGAGGTCAGACCTAAAAAAGTAATATTAGATTAGTTAATCAATGCACGTGATTTGCTGCTTCCTATTGCAGTAAACCTTGCTCACTTACTCAGCTCTTACTTCTGCTATGTGCTTCTGCTCGAGTTACCTGTCCTTATAAAAGCTAATGGCTTTGTTTTCTAATTATCAAGGACAGCATAGTTTTTTAGTTTGAAACTACATATAATACTTCATGACTAGTGGTTTATAGTGCCAGGATGTTAAATCTTACTTCGTCTCTATGGCATGGTTAGCAATATCGGTCGATTCCGATATGACACGGTCAAGTCGTAACCGGAACAGAGGGGACCGGTATGATACCGATCCTCGAATCGTAGATAATTCTATATCCATGACGACTCACTTTGATTCAGTCGATATTGGCCGATTTGAATTCATAACGCATTATATTAGCCAAAACCTCCTAGGTAACTCGAAGTCGACTCGATCAAATAAACAAAACAACAAAAAGTTGCTGCAAAACAAAACTACATCCAAAAAGTGATCCAAACAAAACATGAACAGAAAGATTAGAAAAGGTGATCCAAGTGAATGAAAACAACAAAAAAGTTATTGCATCCAACTCAATTATTGCCACATGAATTCAAAGCCGTCATAATAAGCACCAACAAAGGACTCAAAGTTATCAGACATCCTTCCCCTCATGCTTTATTCTTTTCTTTTTCAGCCACGAAGACAAGGAAAGGGGAAAGGAAAGATAAGGTATAGAAAGTAGAGAACAATAGATAATCAAGTAATGGAGAAATGTACAAGCAATATCATCACTGATTTGTCTTCAATTAGAGCATGAAGCAGCGCACCGGGTTGTCTTGATTAAACCCATGATTCTCCAAGTGAGTTTGCTACATATAAAATAGGAAAGAATAAAGAAATTATTATTGAAATTATTGCTAGAATTGGAAGTGATGGAGTGGGAGGTGGTCCAAATTTGGAGTGAGAATTGTCTTTGACTTCTAGAACATCATTGGTGTAGACACAAAAATGTTACCATTTTATTTTTCTTCATTTTATTCCTATTTTTTTGTTCATTTTTAGTTTATTTTGTTTAAATTTTATTTATTTTATTTATTTTGTTTCATTTCTATTTCTTAAGAAAATCATTTCAATTTATTTTTAGAAAATTAGAAAGAAAAGAAAAGATGGAAAGAAAAAGCAGAAAAGAAAACAAAACAAAAATCAAAATCAGTTTTTGTAAAAAAAAATAAAATTCCTTCACGCACGTGCCTTCTTCATGAAAACTAGTACAAAACCAGCAACGAGGCCATAGTACCAGAGAATTGCAGTGGCCATTTGATCCCTATTCCACTCTTTTTTTTTTTTGCATTGTTTTCTTTCCTTCTAAGCCCCCCAGTACAAAGGCCAGATCATCTTCCAATTCTTATTCAAAATCAGCCATCTAATGGCTCCAAATCATCCCCAAAAAGCCAACCAATCTCCACCAATGCTCATAGGGTTTTGGGGGGGGGGGTTTGTTCCATATAAATGCATAGAAATACGGCCGTTAGGGTAGAAAAAAGAGTGGGAGGCGGCAGAAAAACAGAAAAGGAAGGAAAACAGAGAAAACAGAGAAGGAAAAAGAAGAAAAAGTAGCAGGAAATTTTCAGAAAAAATTGAGCTAGGGCTGAACAGGCAGCCCTGTTCAGACGCCATTTTCTTCTTCATCTTGACTTCTTTTAGATCGATTCTTGATTTCTAGATACTCTATGGATGTAGTAGAGGAGTTTTCATGTTGAAAGTTTCTTGAAAAAACACTTCCAGAACCTTCATATTCGAACCTGAAGTTGCCAATTTCTCAGCTCTTAAACTTCTGCGACAAGAAGTGTTTTGCTTCACTTTCGGAATCTGGGCACGTTTCACTGTGATTTCTCACGTCTATTCAAGTTCCCTAACTTCCTCAGGTAATTATAACCCTTTTTCTTGGTTGTTCTAACATTTTCCATGTGTTTTTAAGTTATTACATGAGTTTATGGGTTTTGCATCTTAGATCTCTTTTTTCTTAAGATTTTGTTGTTTAAATGGTGATGTATGATATTTTAACTAACTCAAGAGATCATGGGAAGTATGTTTATGTCAAGATCCGGCATTAAAAGCCGGTGAAAATGGATTCCGGCGAATTTCCGGCCAAGATGGCCGGAATTTTTCCAGATTCCGACTGGTCATCCAAGCGGGTCAACCCGCCAGAATGTTCTTCACTTATTTTCTTTTTATTTTCCCCCAATTTGATCTTTTATTTGATTTGATCCGATCTGGGCCATGATGGGTTGATAAAACATGTTCTTGGTTAAAAATATGGGGGAAGATTTTCTTTTATGCTTGGGTTTGTGACCGGGCTTGGGGTTCAAGTCCAACCTTTTTTCACCAAGCTTAGTTTAGTAAAAATGACAGGCTAGTCCACCCATTTTTCTGGACTTTTTGCTGGGTCTAGGTAACTTTGGCCTAAAGAAAAATTTGAAGGATAGCCCAAGGCCTTTTCTGGCCAAACTAGAAAATGAAAATTGCAACTTGGTCCCTTTACTTCAAAGTAATTGTACTGTGGCTCTAAAAATTTTTGATTTCTTTCAATTAGGTCCCTAATTTAATTGCAATTTGGTCCATGAACTTTATTTTTTTTTATTTGACCCTAATTTTGTAATAATTATAATTTGATCCCAAAAACTTTCTCATTTTTACAATTAGATCCCTGACAGTTTTAATTTCTTAAATATAAGTTGTTTATCTTCTTTAATTGTTAATTATAGTTCATTTAAATGCTTTAATTGGAAGATTTCATGGTTATTTCCATTGCTTTATAATTTATTTGTTAATTAAATTGGTGGCTTGACCATTTTGTTGATCTTGGAGTATAAATAGGGCAAATCCAACCTCATTTAACCACTATTTCAAAGGGAAGTACCTTCTAGTATTATTTTAAATCCCTTTATGTGCTCGTATGTGCTTTTTATATGTGATTGCATGTTTTGAGTGCCTTTTCTTTTCTTTTATTTATTTTATTCATCTTAAATTTTCATTTATTATATTTAATTTTTGGTGATTATTTGAGGGCATTTAAATGCCAATTTGTAATAAATAGATACTCAAGACATGTATTTAGTTAGGATATGTAATAGATAGATTTTAATTTTTGCCAAAAATGTATTTAGTTAGATAAATGTAATAGTTATGTTATTTTTTTTAAAAAATTTCCCCCTTAGATTGTAGTTAGGACCCCAAATAGTTAGGCTTTTATTTGTGTTTATTTGCTTGTGTGCTTACATGCTTGTGTGTTTGAGTGTTTATTCGCTTTCACTAGACTTTTGCATCTAGAAATTATACTTATGTGTTATGTGTTCTATGTGCATTATGTATTTACTTGTTTTAATTATGTTTTATATGATTTATTTAGTTATAATAAATACATGACGTCACCACACTGATCCAATGTTAGTTGTGAATTTTTTCCCCGATTTCTCACTAGTCCAACGCTAATGAGAACTTACAGAAATAGGATAGTTCAATGATAGACCCTTTAGGCCGGTTTCACGTTAGAATTCATAATTTGTTGGACATTTATTGTATTTCATGCATACTTTTCACCTTTAGAATCCTTTTCTTCGTTTGACATGATATTTCCTTAACTTCCTTACCCCTATGTGCGCTAAACGTGACATTTAGACTTGCATTCCATTTAGAAAACTAGAAATATGTTAGTTCATTTGCTTGACTAGGTTAGGAGAGGCACTCTTCAAATATAGAAAATGGACGAACATAGTTTCTCAGTCTTAGCACATTCATATCTCCTTTATAGAAATGAAAATTGAGTCACGAATTCAGATCTCTCGTACATGTTATGTTGCATTCCTCTATTTTAGGTCATTTATATTTATATATTATAATTTTCCTTTTCTTCGAGTCTCATCTTTTGTATATTCGTAACTTCTTCTAAAAATCATTTTGGACATCACAATTAATGTGATTGCACCATTTAAATTTTGAAGAAACATCTCGACCCTCTCGATAGCCCCCAGGTCTAGGTTTGCATTTATATAGAAAAGTTTTCATAGGTAAGATTACGAAAATTTTTGACTAAATCTCGCAACTAACATTGGTTAGATTGACAGGGTTTCTTAGATTTGATTCTATCAAATCTTTGCATTCCTTTTCTTCAAGCGTGACTCTCGAACTCTTTTCTCTTGTTTTCAAAAACTTGGAGTAGTCTAAAAAGGGTTTTTATTTTTATCTTTTATCTTAAAAACATATTTTAGGTGATTTGGTACACCTTAACTCAATATCAAGTGGCGACTCCTATTTTTCTTAAAAATCCTTTTTAGACTATTATTTTGGGCCAAAACTGTCGCATTTTTTTAAATCCCATTTTAGGCCCTTTTTCTTTCTTTTTATTTTTGCTAAATTAAAAACTAAAATAAAAACTAATCAAGAACTAAAACTCATTTTTTTACTCATCTTTTAATAAAAATTACATTTTTATGCGCCAATATTCTTTAAAATAAAAAGTTTATTTTTTTAATCATTAATTTATTTTTTAAAAAATAGGACGCGACAGCTGGTGACACCACTGGAAATTTTTAGAGAGTCCAAACACTTGATTTAGTCTATTCTTTTCTTTTTCTAACATTTTTACATATCATAGTGGGATGTTTAGGTTGCATTTTTCTTTTCCTTTTATTTTTTCCTTCTTTTTAGGATTTTTTTCATTTCGCACACGTAATCGTCTCTCGATATCCGTGTATATGATGAATAATTTATTTATTTACTTTCATTTATTTATGTTTATATATTTGTATCGCACTTTATATCTTGGGGGGGGTATAGCTACCCTAGAGCTTTTACCCATATTTAATGGTATTTAATCCATTCCCTCGAAGGAAGCATTTCATACGTGCATGCATTACTTTTGTCCTATTTTTATTTTTCTCGTGGGCACCATCCCACATTTTCTTGTATGATTAGAATCGATTACTTAGGTAGGCGGATGGTGTGCTCTGCGCCTATAGCGATGCCTAAGGGATCACTCAATCCACCGACTGAAGATTTTGGGATTGCTGACCTTTCGCCTCTTGGTCTGAAGATTTGGGAACTTGAAATCTTATCGAGTCTAGATGCATTAGTGAGCCCAACTTCATCTATCCATATTAGAAATCGCCTAGGATAGAGTCAACTTTACTCTATTAGGCATACTAGACACGAGGGGAGGGATTCTACCCATGTTCTCTTCTTTTATATTTTTGTATCATTTTAGTACTCCAATGTGCTATGTGTTATTTATTAATTGAACTAATATCTCTTTGTTTTCTCTTTTCTTGCATTCACAAATCTTAGAAAGTAAGAATTCTAGCATGGTACTCGTTTAGGAAAAATCACCTTTTATAAAAAACACGTTTAAATTTTAGTTATTACATTAATAATACGTATATATATTGTACATCATTTTAGACTTATCCCGACATTTAAATGGGGCACTTTGAGGTCGTTTTCCAATTATCGTATTGTATATATTTACACGTTTTAATAAACTGTCATCATGCATCAACCATAGAGAGAATGCCGGGATCCCATGTTAGGAATAAGCCACCTTGTGTCTCGAATATTTAATCCAATGAAATTTGCATGTTTATAATTTTATATTTTCTAAGGGGTAAAATCTTGAGATAAGGTATTAAAAGTGAATTTCTGCTTAGATGGCTCCTTGTAGAGTGCTGAATCAGATACCTCGAGAACTAACTGATTGAAAAAATAATATGTCGCACGAGGCGAAAAAATTATTTAAGTATGTGGGGCATTTACCTAGTCTTCTGAACGTGACACCAAATGTTTTTCTTTTTGACTCCCATTCAGATTCTCTTTGGTACCATCATTGCCGACATCTTTTGACACCAAATTTCTTTTGGTTTTTCTGTGCATTAAATTTGATACTTGAAATATGGGCAATGGAACATCTAGTGAAGAGGATGCTCAATCCCCTGGGATCTTGTCTCCCAACAGAGAATTGGATCGAATCACATCGAAAAGGGGTCAAAAGATATTACCAAATAGCATCTCCAAGTCAGTTCGTTTAAGAGTTTGATAGCTTGACATTGAACAAAATATAACGGGTTCTGGATTGGACGAAAGTTAGGAATCCGACTTTCAAAACTACCCAACACAATTTTATTCCTCTAGCAAGCACCAACGGATTGGTCGCATATGTTCCGCAATGAGTCATGAGGCAATTTGGGTATCCACAAATAGTTTTAATGATACAAGGAATTGGAAATATCAGATTCAACACAGTTGTTGAGAGTCGAAACATGGTACTAGAAGCTTGGGGGAATCTTCATAGTTTAGAGAACCTGCACTTGGATTAAGTGAACAAATTGGAACCTAAAGTCATTTCGAAATATGATGAATGGATCAAACTTATAGTAGAACAAGGAAGAGAGAGATCATAGTCTACTCTTGCCCGTCTTGAAGAGCATATAGAGAAGTTAAAAAAAGAGGTCAAGAATTACCAATTACAGCTTTTAGTGGCTGGCCATGCCTTGGAAGACGCCCAATCACAATTAAAGAGAGAGACAAGAAAAATTAAAAAGTTGGAGAGAGCATTGGATGCATTTGATAAAATTCAAGAAGGAATTCGGAAGTTTAGTATAGTAAGTTCTAGAGAGTCTCAACGTAGTACTTTAGCGAGGTATGAGAATTTTGTAAAAATGATTAGCCAAACTATTAATGAAATTGTAAAAAATGATTGAACTTATCAGTGTTTAATGAGAATTTCTACTTTGATTTCTACATTCACTTACAAGTTTGAAATTGAGATTTTATCCCGAAAGAATTGCATCAGGTTAGACCGACTCTTGGCGTAAAAAGAGTTCCCTCATAGGTCATGCATCGAAATTATTCAAATATCTACTAACTCATTTCTTTTTCTTTTATCTTTTGAATAAATTACAGAAATTTGATAGAAAGCGCACAACTGAGCCAATTTCTTTTTTTTATCATCAGATACTTTTAAAAATAGCTACCCGTAGAAGTTCCATCATTACGCGATCCCGCAGCCGAATCTTGAGAAATCGTGAAAACATGAGTTCCCATCCTGAACCATCGAAGATATCTGTAATGATTCCATCGTCAGACGCTGCAAATCTGGGGACCCAATTAAGTGAGATGCTAAACAAATTCAACGAGTTAAGTGCAAAAATGACATTATAAAAGGACATGATTGACCAACTGATCTCGAACAACACTAGCGGTGTCCAAAACAATAATGTACCTGTTGACGATAACCAATATAAGTTAGAAAATCCACCACCTCACATGTCACATAATCAAACCACTTTTGTTTTGCCTTTTACAAGTCTATCTGAAAATGCTTTTACTTATCCCATCCCCAATTTACCACATATATACGCAAATAATATTTTCGTCAACCCGATTAGCCACCAAATTCTCCAAAATTATCCACAAATCAACCTGAATATCCCCTCTAACCCTCAAGAATCCCATCACCCTACCACAAAGCCATTGATGTTGGACACCGCCTTTCAAGTGAAAGTAGAAATAGACGAGCCCTCTGCTTCAATTGATAAGAATCTACTGAAGAGGTAGGACCGCTTTGATGAATTCATGAAAAAGAGCCAAGGATTGAACAAGCATAGAGACTTAGACTACGATGAACTCTATCTTTTTTCGGATATGTAGTTGCCTATGGGTTTCAAAACTCCTAAATTTAGCAAGTATGATAACATCGAAAATCCAAAAACGCATCTCCGAATGTTCCCAAACAAGTTAGAAAAGCCAGTAGATGATGAGAACCTACCGATGCGTCTGTTCCTTAAAAGCTTGGAGGGTGATGCTCCTCTGGATTGATATTTTAATTTGAAGTTAGAAGAGATGAGAACTTGGTTGGACCTGTCTACAGCTTTCGTGAGATAATATGAATACAACTGTGAGTTTGCGCCAACAAGAACCACACTTGAGGAAACCAAGAGAAAGCCATCGGAAGACCATAAAACATATGCTAAACGTTGGAGAAAACTTGCCTCTAAGGTGGAACCCCCCATGACCGAGGAGGAAATTATCCGCATATTTATTAAAACTCATGATCTACTGTATTTTGAGGAGATTTTTCATATAACTGGATGCTCATTTGCGGATATTGTTAACAAGTTGAAAGAATTTGATGAGTTCGTCAAAGCAGAAAAAATAGTTAACGTGTCGACATTGAAAATGCAACTGGAAGCCCTGCAAGGTCAGAATAATAGTGGTAAGAAACCCCAATTTAAGAAGAAGGAAGGAGAGACTGCCTTCGTTTGGGATTAAGGCCCTTCGACTAGATCCAGATTTCAAAATCGCCCCACTTACTCATTACTCTATCCATACTACTTAAACCCTCGACCTGTTTACCACACTACCATTAACCATCCTCGACCTTGACCAAACTATACAAATAAACCTTCACCACTTTTTCAGATTTCTTAACCAAATTTGCAAATTCGACCTCGACCCCCTTTTAATTCAAGACTTGTTCCGTCAAACAATCAAACATATAACTATTCTCAAACCAATGAAATCCAAAATCAAAATCAATCTCACACCTTCACCATCTTGGACCGTCCACTCGATCAATTGTATGAGTAACTTAAAACCACTGGCAAGATTAACGTGGCGTCCCTTAAAACCTACCCTAGTAGTGTTCCTGCTGATTATGATCCTCAAGTCATTTGTTCGTATCACTCTGAACGTTCTGGTCACTCCACCACCAATTGTTGGGCATTAGAGCATAAGATTCAAAACATGATCGAAACCGGAGACATAGTCTTGAGGAGAAGGGGTGAATCAGGGCCAAACGTCGGCAAGAACCCTCTTCCTGAATATAAAGGAACTGTAGGGGTTATTACCTCCGATGAGAAGTTTAAGGAACCTAGTCGGTATATTGTGGATGAAAATAAAGTGATTGGAATAGTCGAGAAACCTTTCATACTAGAAGGAAAGCTTTTGGAAACCGATCACTTCATCTTAGATTTGTCAGAACCTGTGATGTTTGAATTTCCTGAGCAATCACCTGTGCATAATTTAAAAGAAGTACCATGAGATTATAGTGAATCTACTTTATTGATTGAGCATGTCGGCAGAGGAGGGGGTTAGTGTCACTAAACTTGGGAAGATTGTGGAGGAAAATCTTATGCCATCAAAGCCGTCTGTGACTGAAAAGAAAACTTTGGATTTTCTTAAATTGCTGAAAAGGAGCGAGTCAAGGTTATGGAGCAGTTGGACAAGATGTCCGCCCAAATTTCTATTCTAGACTTACTTTTAACCTCCGAGTTGCGTAGAGAGGCGCTACTCAAGGTTTTGAGTGAGGATCGAATACCGAAGAATATTTCAATTGACAAGTTTACTCATGTTGTGGAAAATGTTTTGGCTGCTAATCACATAACCTTTTCTGAAGAGGATTTGACTCCTGAAGGGATCGGACATAATAAGGTATTATATATCTCAGTGAGATGTAATGGAAAGTTGTTGCCGAGAGTTTTGATAGACAATGGGTCCGCTCTAAACATCTACCAAGGAAATACTCTTATGAAACTTGGACGTTTGGATGCTAGGTTGTGACCATCTGCCACGATAATAAGAGGATTTGACGGAGTTAGAAGGGAATCAATGGGCGAATTTGATTTAGTACAGGAGATATGGCCCACCCAATTTCAACTAGTTTGCCAAATCATGAACTTTTCAAGTGTGTACAACGTCTTACTTGGACGATCTTGGATCCACACTTCTAGCGCCATTCCATCTTCTCTCTATCAAAAGGTGAAATTCATTGTCAATGATCAACTTATCACCGTGTTCATTGAGGATGACTGCACCATGATCGTCAATTCTGGTTCGAGTTGAGAAAATAGTAGAAAAATTCTCAATTCATCTCATCGTGTGGTCGATATCGTGTCAGTTGGATAGATTTTTAAAGAATGAATAGATGTATCTGAAGCTAGTATCATGATGGCTAAGGAAATGATTCGAGGGGGTATGAAATAGGCAAAGGTTTGGAGCAAAATTTATAAGGCATTTTGAAGCCTATAGAGCTTTTGGGGAAGAAAGATACATTTGGATTGGGATTGTAACCGACCGTTAAGGACAAGAAAAAGATGCAAGCTCGTAAGAAGGTGAAAAAAGAAAGAAAGCAGATTGCTATTAGTATCCCGCCGTTGCGCTACACCTTTTCTCGACCATCTAGGATGATCCTATCAGAATTGGATAAAGAGGATCCGATTGAAGAGATTGAAATGAGCCTATCTCAACTGTTCTTCAGAGTCACCTGCGAGGACAAGCCATTGAAAGAAATGGAATTCCCAACCATTCCTGAAGGAGCCGTGTAAAATTGAACTGCAGATTACCTTCTCTCTCCAAGAAAATTTTGATAAATTTAGGGGATTGTCCCTGGCCGAAATCCATGACAAAAAGTTACTTTATTTTTAGTTACTTGTTTCCTTTTAGTGTCATGAAAGACCGTTCCCACTGCGTAGTTCTGTTGGGAATGTGTTTGTTTTAGTTTGCAAAGTACTCATCTTTATTTCAATCTCTGTTTGTTTTTTAAATTTAATGAAATAAAAAATTTTTGTTCATCTTTATTATTTTCTACTTGTTTATTGTGATGTTTACTCTATTTTCAGATAGCCAAAAATAAAATCGTTTGTCCTTTTGGATATTACCATTCTAAAATTCAATTATTGCAAACTCGATATCTCTCACGAATTTGAAATTATGAAATTCAAAATTCAAAAAAAGAGTGATAGCGAGGAAGAATTTGAGTCTATTTCAAAAATTCTTGAACAATATGGATTAAAAAACCCAAATCGAACTTAGAAGAGACAGAAAACATTAACATTGGCACTAAAATGGAGGTTAAAAAAATCAAAATCAGTGTGCACTTGAATAAGGAGTAGAAAAAAAAGATGATTGAATTTTTAACCATCTTCTAAAATGTATTTGCATGGTCGTATGATAATATGTCCGGGATTTCAACAGTTATAGTGGTTCACAGATTGCCGATCGATCCAAAATTTTCGCCAGTAAAGTAAAAATCAAGCAAATTTTGGTCAAATATAAGTTTCATAATCAAGAAACAGATCGAGAAGCAGCTCAACGTCAGGATTATTATGGTATCTCATTACCCCATTTGACTTTCAAATCCTATATTGATTTTGAAGAAAAGTGGAGAAGTGCGGGTGTGTGTCAATTATAGGGATCTCAACAAAGGTAGTCGGAAGGATAATTTTTTGCTGCTGAACATTCATATTCTTCTGGACAACACTGCTGGACATGAAATTGAATCTTTTGGTGACTGTTTTGTCGGGTATCACCAGATCCTGATGGTGAAAAAAGATAGAGAGAACATTGCTTTCATCACTCCGTGGGAAACCTTCTGCTATCGGGTAATGCCTTTCAGATTGAAAAATGTAGGAACCACTTATCAATGGACAATGACCACTTTGTTCAACGATATAATTCATAAAGAGATGGAATTCTATGTGCAGGACATTATCATTAAATTCAAGAAATTTGAAGATCATTTGGTTGCTTTGAAGAAATTGTTCGAAAGGTTGAGAAGATACAATTTAAAGCTGAACCCTGCCAAGTGTACTTTTGGGGCTCCTGTCGGTAAAATTATTGGGGTTTATTATCAGTAAAAAGGGAATTGAAATTGATTCGACGAAAATTAAAGCAATTCGAGGGATGCCTATACCAAAAATTCATAAGGACGTAAAGAGTTTCTTGGGAAAGATTAATTTTATCGACAGATTTATTGCACAATTAATATTTACATGTGAGTTTTGTTCAAATTATTGAAGAAGAATACGCCGATGCGCTGGAACGAAAAATGTGAACAAGCTTTCGACAAGATCAAGGATTATCTGTTGAACCCTACGGTCTTAGTGCCACCCAACCCAAGTCCACCTTTGATCATGTATCTGTCCGTGTTGGATGAGATTATGAGATATGTAAGGGGACAACATGATGACTCAAAAAAGAAGAAGCAAGTTATTTATTATCTCAATAAGAAGTTCACCGCGTACGAGGTCAACTATTCCTTTCTTGAGAGGAGTTGCTGCGCTTTAGCTTGGCCCGCTCAAAAGTTGAGGCATTACTTACTCAGTCACACAACCTGTCTCATTTGTCGCTCCGATCCTCTGAAATATTTGTTGGAAAATCCGATGCTGACAGGCCGTATGGCGAAATGACAGATGATTCTCTCAGAATTCGATATCATTTTCACTACGCAAAAGGCAATCAAGAGTCAAGTCATAGCAGATCATTTGGCCGAGAATCCGAGAGAAGATGATTACCAGTCATTGCATACCTATTTTTTTGATAAGGAAATTTTATTCATTGGCACGTTGGAAGATATAAACAAACCATATTCTAGGTGAAGGCTATTCTTTGATGGCGCTTCAAATTCTTTTAGGGTCAGAATCGGAGCTGTTCTAGTGTCACCTGAGGGAAACCATTACCCCGCCGCTACTAAATTACAATTTTCTTGTACTAACAACATGGCTGAGTACGAAACTTGTATTTTTGGACTAAAAATGGCATTAGAAATGGAGATAAAGGATTTGATCATGTTCAGCGATTCAGATTTATTGGTACATTAAACGCTTAATTAGTGGATGACGCGAGACTCGAAAATCATGCTGTATCATTGTAGTCTGCTCAGTTTGACCAATCAATTCAGAAGTTTAAAGTTCAGACATATCTGTCGCACTTGCAATGTTTTTGCTGATACTCTGGCCACATTGTCTTCTATGATTTGACACCCGAACGCGTTAGTAATCAAACCTATTTAGATTCAATTTCAAGATAAATCGGCACATTGTCTAGTTGTGAGAGAGACATCTGACGATCGTCCATGGTATAACGATATTAAGGAATTCATAAAAATAGGGTCTTACCCTCCGAGTGCTGCTGCAGCTGCCAAGAGTTTCTTGCGCAGAATGTCGTCAAAATTCTTCCTGAACGAAGAGGTGTTATATGAGAAGACATCAGCTTTGGGCCTTCTAAGGTGCATCGATAGAGAGAAACCTGATTATATGATGAAAGAAGTGCACAGCGGTGTATGCGGACTCCATATGAATGCGCACTTACTGTTAAGAAGATCATGAGAACGGGGTATTTTTTACTTATCATGGAGCATGATGTGTAGATTTTGTTAGAAAATGCATAAAGTATCAAATGCATGCCGATATTATACATTCTTTTTCTACAAAACTACATAGTATGACTGCTCCTTGACCCTGTTCAATATGGGGAATGGACGTGATTGGAGCTATTGATCCCCCAGCTTCGAATGGGCATCGATTTATCCTGTGATGATCGAGTATTTTACGAAATGAGTTGAAACAGCGTTTTACAAGAACGTGATCAAGAAAGTAGTATCTGATTTTTTGAGAGACCACATTATCTGTAGTTTTTGGGTGCTAGAGATGCTGATCACCGACAAAAATATCAATAATGACATGATAGATGAATTATGCGAACAATTCAAGATCAAGCACCGGAATTCGACTATCTACATGCCTCAGATGAATGGAGCGGTAGTAGTTGCAAACAAAAATCTGAAGAAAATCATTCACAAAATGAAGGAAAGACACCGAGATTGACATGAGAAACTGCCATATGCATTAATGGCTTATCGAACTGTAATTAGAACTTCTATTGGGGCAACGCCTTATTCTCTCATGTACGGTATGGAAGCAGAATTACCCGCGGCAGGTTGAGATCCCTTTTTGCGCATTTTAATGGAAACTCAGTTGGAGGAAACTGAATGGATTAAACAGTGGCACGAGCAACTATCCTTGATTGATGAAAGGCGGTTAAATGCTATTTTCCATGGGCAGTATTATCAAAGGCGAATGGCCCGTACTTATAATAAAAGGGTCAAACCTCGCATATTTTAAGAAGGAGACAAAATTTTGAAACGAATTCTTCCCATCCAAGACGAAACTAAAGGAAAATTTATCCCAAATTGGCAAAGACCTTTCATTGTTAAGAAGGTATTGCCCGGAGGAACACTCATTCTCACAGAGATGGGCGGACAGATTTTTCTTCAACCAATCAATTCAATTATGTGCAAGAAGTTTTTTTATCTGATTATGTGAGTTTTCTTTTTGAAATACGGTCTAGGGTGAACTAAAAGGTGGGCTTATTTCTTTTTCCTTTGAATATTTAATCCCTTGTTCTCCCCTTTGAGCCTCCAGAATAATCTATTCCTTCGTTTGATAGCCTCCTAAGGATCACAAACCCCACATTGGGGCAAAACTTATCTTTCGTTTGTTATAAAAAAATTAAAAAATATATATATAATAAAAAAGAAAAGTTAAAAGCCAAACTGGGGCAATTTTATGATTTCAATAGCCTTATATTGGAGTAAGATTTTATAGGATGTGATCTTAAAACTTTTGAAACCCCTTTAAAAAATTGCTTTAGAGTCTTAACATTTCTTAACACCACACCTGATCTCGTTACAAAAATCATAAAGTCCCAACCTCCGCTTTAACAGTATTTGTAATGAGAATTGTTTAATCAAATGGCAAATGATGTCAACACACATTCATCAATTTTATAAGGGAAGGATTGTTACATTGATGTCATTAATGTTGAAACACATTTTTGAATTGATAGAGGCCGTCGCTAAATTTGTTCATTAGGTGAAAATTCGAAATAGAGCCTTTTCAAAAAAAAAATAAACAAAAAACAAAAAAAATTAAGTTAATAAAAAAAAGAGAAAAAAAGTAGAAAGAAGAAAAAAAAAAGAGAAGAAAAGAGAAAAAAAAACAAAAAGCAAAAGTAAAAGAAAGAAAATAAATGGACGGGGGCAACCTTAGTGAAAATCCAAAAGGGTGCTAAGGTAGGGTTTTGAATCATTGACTGAGCTGTGAATGGAAAGCAGAGGGTCGACTGTTCAGAAGCTGGTAACTATGTTCGTTTGAATTTTTCCTCATGTTAAGGTCTGTTGGCAACACCGAATTTCAGGAACGTGATATTCGAAGGGGTCAAATGTGACGTTCCTTTTATCATAAAAGGGCCATTCAAATTTGTATCTGAGTCTCCAAATTATTTTCGTAAATTTAATAAGAGTCATTTTTTGCTAAAATTATTTTTACACTATTGCATGAAATTATCTTGTTTAAAACTTTTACGTGTTTTTCATTGAATTTAACCAAGAGACGATCCCCGTAATTTACCGTAACGAGTGTATATCTATGGTATAAGTATGGTTGATTGAGTACAGATACTAGCAGATCAAAAGGAAGGTTAAACAAGATGTTTAAATCGAACAGTCGCCCGATATCAAAAGACTCATGTTTCTCAAGGTTTGAGGGATCGCACGGTAGTGGCATTATATTTTATCACAGTTGTTTTTATTTCCTTTTGCAGGATTGGACTAGACATGTCTTTTTGAAGGAACAGAAAACAACAATTATTTAGCTAAGTCTGATTTACACTGGGACAAATTTTGTCACGAAAGTGATATCTGATTCTACAAGTAAGTTTAACATTTGTTTAGTAAAATAGCAAAAATCACTTCACAGCTTTTGATTCAAACACATTTTCATGTAAACCTTTTTTTTGTTGGGTTTGAATTTTATCCTATTAATTGTTATTTCGTCGGGTTTTATTTTGTTGGATTTGGATTTTATCCCATCAACCGTTATTTTGTTGGAATTGAGTTTTATCCCACCAACCGTTATTCCGTTGGATTTGAATTTTATCCCACCAACCGTTATTTCGTTGGATTTGGGTTTTATCCCACCAATTATTATTTCATTGGATTTGAATTTTATCTCATCGACCGTTATTTTATTGGGTTTGGATTTTATCCCACCAACCACTATTTCGTTAGATTTGGATTTTATCCACCAACTGATATTTCGTTAGGTTTAGATTTTATCCTACCAACCGTTATTTTTTTGGGTTTGAATTTTATTCTACCAACTGTTATTTTGTCTATTTTGTTGGGTTTGGATTTTATCCCACAAACCGCTATTTTGTTGGAAATGAATTTTATCCTGCCAACTGCCATTTCATTGGTTTGGATTTTATCCCACCAACCGTTTTTTTTGTTGGGTTGAGGTTTTATCCCACCAACTGTTATTTCGTTAAATTTGGGTTTTATTCCATCAACCATGTTGGATTTGGGTTTTATCCCACCAACCTTTATTTTGTTAGGTTTGGATTTTATCTCACCAATCTTTTGTTTTCTAAGCTTGGGTTTTCTGATTAATTAGGCTTTACTAGTTGTTTCAATTGCAGCTGAACCAGAAAGGTAAATAAGTTGGTGTTTGTGAGGACCCAAATTTTTCTTACTTTTATTTTATTTTACTGGCTTATTTAATTATTTATTTACCCGTTTTCTCCGAATAATTTATTTTAACCACTTTAATTTTATTTGCATGGAGCAATGTCTCATTTATATTTTTTTAAAACGTTCCGTTAGCAAATTTAATTTTTCTGCGGCTCGTCTAGTAAGGAATAGCGAATACACATTTTTCGAGGCGATATTCGATCCGAAAGTGCAATAATTTTGGAGAATTAATTTTAGACTAGTAAGTATGAGTATTTGTAGTGTTAGAGGAACCACCTTAGAGGATTAGTATTTAAGTGTAGCAAACAAGAACGAATTGGTAGTGCATGACACTATTAGAGCTACTATTCAAAGTTGACTTTTACCCTCCAAAAGCTACCTTTCACCTCACTTTTCCATCACATTTCAAAGCTCACTTTCTCCCCTTTTTCTCCTCTCCATGGCCGACCCTCTCTAGCTCAAGAAGAAGGGAGAAAAGCTCCAATTTTTCTTCACCAATCTTGCTCCAAGATCCATACAAAATCCTCCAAACCTTTAGTAGTTGATCCAACTTGAAGGAAGCTTCCATCTTGTGGTGAATTCTTGGTGGTTAGTGGTGCATAACTTGGCTCTTCCTAGGGTTCAAGAACTTGAAGAGGTAACAAGCTCATCCTTCTTTAATGTTTCAAATTTTACCAAAAGTAAAGGTTGTATTTCATGGGTTTGAAACCTTAATCAAGAAGTTAGGCTAGAGGACTTGAGGAACTTTTATTTCTTGCTTTATATCCTAGGCTAGTGGTCTTGAGGTGGCCTTTAGGTAGTGGACTTGAGGCTTTTTACTTGATTGTTGTTGTTTGTGTGATGAGTGACTTGACATTGGCTTGGTAAGAGGAAAGAAAGTTAAAAGAAACTCTTGAGAGGGGCTGGCCGAATTTGCTGCCCTGTTGTCTTGCTTGGATTTTGAATTTTTGTTGGTTATATGGCTGCTAAAATGCTTGTTATATGTTGTATTATGTGTGTAGAAATTGTCTTTCAAAAATCATTTCAATTGGTTACATTAAACTTGGGTTTTGTGGAAAGGTAGAAATCTGGAAAATAGCTGCCAGGGCAGCCGACTAGGGGTACTTTGTCTGAGCATAAATCTTTGTACAAAAGTCGAAGTTAAGTGCCGTTTTTGGCATTTAAAACTAGACACCAAGAGCTTTCAAACGATATAAAATTTCCTTGCTAATTCGTTTTGAGTGACCCGTAACGAATCAGTAAAGTGGACTGACCTGTTTTACCTGTTTATCCTCGAGAAACTGTGAAATTGTATCTTGTGGCTTAATTTTGTCTCACTTGTAAAAAGAGTTTGAAAATGATGTCTTCTGATGATTTGAAACATTTTGAATCTAGTTTCTAACGCCATAAATCATCCTCAATTTGGACTTGTGTAGAGTTAGATATGGTTTGATTTCAAAATGGTGTCAAAGCTGGTAACTGGAAAATTGTTGGACAGGTTGTGAAATCCAGCCATCTTCAAACTGTTGTATCTTGCTGTTCAAAAATCCAAATTTAGTTCCTCTGGTTGTGTTTGAAACTTTACTTGAAACTCTTGCTGTGTTATAAATTTTAGAGGTTAATTCAATTTCTGTGAATTTTTTTTGAATTTCCAAACATTACTGAAAAATCAAGACTGGTTCGGCCCTGATTTCATGAAATAGTAACTTTGAGCTGAGATTTGAATGATTTTTAGTTGGAATCTGGGAAAAGTGTCTTCATGAAATAGTAGCTTTGAGCTGAGATTTGAATGATTTTTAGTTTTAGTACTATGAATCTAGTTTCCAACGGTGTAAAGTTTCCCATTTTTGGACTTACCAAACTCAAGATCTGATTTTCCAAGTATTGTCTCGTAAAACTGGAAATTTCTGATTTCTTAAGAAATGAACTTTTATGAACTTCCAACTTCCTTTTGAGATTGATGGTTCATTTTAAACTCGATTTCATGAATGATATGAGTTCACTTGAGATTTTAAATTCTCATTTTTGAATCTCGATGTTCGATGAGAAAAGCTCTTTTAAGGCGTTGTCTTAATTTTAAGCAAGTGCATTTTCTTTCTTGAATGTTAAGAGGTCTAGAGTATACGTGAGTGATGGTTGGTCACTTTTTCTTCAGGTGCTCAAGAGAGTTTCGAAGGGAATCTCAGTGCAGACAACTAAAGGCCTTATTGGCTCACTTACTTTTGATTTGGTGAGTGTCAAGTGCATGAATTGTTGCTAAATACTTGAATTGTTTCTTGTTAATTAAGTGATTTGGTCTTGTCAAGACGAGTGTGTACTTTATCGCATTCGTTCTCTTTTACTTGACTAGATAATTGACTTGTGTGAATGTGACTTGATAATTGAATTACGTGAACTTGGCAAATTGTATTTGTACATTTGGGGACGCCCAAAACTCATTGGCTAACCTTGCGACTTGAGCCAGTATGGGCTTGGTCGAGAAGCCCGGTGAACCATGAGAAAATTATAAGTTTGATCTTTTGAGATCTTGCTTGCCATACTCGAGTAGTATCGCCCTTCCAGTGAGTGTTTGGTTACGGATCCAAGGGGGTGAAATGAGGGATGGAGGAAGTAAGCGGGGTTTCTACGGACTTGCTACCTACTCGGTTGACGGAGTGTCATCACGTGGAGGTATTGGATCAAGCCTTGGCAAAGCAAAGGGGAATTTAGCTCCTGAGAGCTCCCGTATCCTTATTGATTGTGTTTTACTGTTATTTGTGAATTACATGAACTTTCTAACTATATTTCTTGTACCAGTGTTATTGTTACTTGAACTTATGTGTTTGCATGCTTTTCTTGGCCTCACTAAATGTTAACTCACCCCCGTAGTTTGTTTTCCTTAACAGGGGCTCGGAATGGAAAGATTTTTGGAGAAGCTGTCTTGACTTTATTTTGGTACAATTATGAATGTAATTGATTAGTCGACTTATGGTGGTTGTATTTTTGGGGAAATTTGATGTACCTTTTGGAAACTTTGTGATATAAGACTCAAATGATTATATAAGGAAGCGACTTTTCTTTATATTAACTTTTATTAGTGGTTGATTACCTTTAACTTTAAATTTGACTCGTATTGAGCCCTGACGAAAGCTAGGTAGGCGGCTCACACCCTAAGGAGAAGTGGGGTCGTCACAGTGTCTACGTCTTTATCTCGATTTTTTACGAAACTCAGATAAAGAGAGGCAAGTTGTAAACGCCAAAATGTTACCATTTTATTTTTCTTCATTTTATTCCTATTTTTTGTTCATTTTTAGTTCATTTTGTTTAAATTTTATTTATTTTAGTTTATTTTGTTTCATTTCTATTTCTGAAGAAAATAATTTCAATTTATTTTTAGAAAATTAGAAATAAAAGAAAACAAAAAAGCAGAAAACAAAAATTAAAATCAGTTTTTATAAAAAAAAAAAATTTCCTTCATGAAAATTGGTACAAAACTAGCAACGAGGCCATAGTACCAGAGAATTGCAGCGGCCATTTGATCCTAATTCCACTCATTTTTTCTTTCCTTTTGAGCCCCCCAGTACAAGGGTCAAATCATCTTCCAATTCTTATCCAAAATCAGCCATCTAATTGCTCCAAATCATCCCCAAAAAGCCAACCAATCTCCACCATTGCTCATAGGGTTTGGGGGGAGGGTTTTTGTTCCATATAAATGCATAGAAATGCGGCCATTAGGGTAGAAAAAAGAGTTGGAGGCGGCCGAAAAATAGAAAAGGAAGGAAAACAGAGAAGGAAAAAGAAGAAAAAGTAGCAGGGAATTTTCAGAAAAAAATTGAGTTAGGAATGAACGGGCAGCCCTGTTCAGACGCCATTTTCTTCTTCGTCTTGTCTTCTTTGAGATCGATTCTTGATTTCTGGATACTTCATGGACGTAGTAGGGGAGTTTTCATGTTGAAAGTTTCCTGAAAAAACACTTCCAGAACCTTCGAATTCGAGCCTGAAGTTGCCAGTTTCTCAACTCTTAAACTTCTACGACAAGAAGTGTTTTGCTTCACTTTCGGAATCAGGGCACGCTTCACTGTGATTTCTCGCATCTATTCAAGTTCCCTAACTTCCTCAGGTAATTATAACCCTTTTTCTTGGTTGTTCTAACGTTTTTCATGTGTTTTTTAAGCTATTACATGAGTTTTACGGGTTTTGCATCTTAGATCTCTTTTTTCTCACAATTTTGTTGTTTAAATGGTGATGTTTGATGTTTTAACTAACTCAAGAGATCATGGGGAGTATGTTTATATCAATATTCGGCTTTAAAAGCCGGTAAAAATGGATTCCGGCGAATGTTTTCAGACCCGCCAGAATGCTTTTCACTTATTTTCTTTCTATTTTCCTCCAATTTTATCTTGTTTGTTTTACTTCATTTGATCTGATATGGGCCATGATGGGTTGATAAAACATGTTTTGGGTTAAAAAAATTTGGGCCAAGATTTTCCTTTTTGCTTGGGTTTATGACCGAACTTGGGGTTTAAGCCCAACCTTTTTTCACCAGACTTAGTTTAGTAAAAATGACAGGCTAGTCCACCCATTTTTCTGGACTTTTCATTAAGCCTAGGTAACTTTGGCCCAAAGAAAAATTTGAAGGATGCCCAAGGCCCTTTCTGGCCAAACCAGAAAATGAAAATTGCAACTTGGTCCCTATACTTCTAAGTAATTATATTACGGCCCTAAATTTTTTTTATTTCTTTCAATTATGTCCCTAATTTAATTGTAATTTGGTTCCTAAACTTTATTTTTCTTTGATTTGACCCCTTTTTTGTAATAATTATTATTTGATCCCAAAAACGTTCTCAATTTTGCAATTAGGTCTCTGACAGTTTTGATTTCTTAAATGTAAGTTGTTTATCTTCTTTAATTGTTAATTATACTTTATTTAAATGTTTTAATTGCTAGATTTCATGGTTATTTCCGTTGCTTTATAATTTATTTGTTAATTAAATTGATGTTTTGACCATTTTGTTGATCTTGGAGTATAATAGGGCAAATCCAACTTCATTTAACCAATACTTCAAAGGGAGGTACCTTCTAGTATTATTTTAAATTCCTTTATGTGCTCTTATGTGCTTTTTATATGTGATTGCATGTTTTGAGTGCTTTTTCTTTTATTTATGAATTTTATTCATCTTAAATTTTTATTTATTATATTTAATTTTTGATGATTATTTGAGGGCATTTAAATGTCAATTTGTAATAGATAGATACTCAAGACATGTATTTAGTTAGCATATGTAATAGATAGGTTTTAATTTTTGTCAAAAATGTATTTAGTTAGATAAATGTAATAGTTATGTTTTTTTTTTTAAAAAAAAAAATTTCCTCTTAGATTGTAGTTAGGGTCTCGAATGTTATAGTTAAGCTTTTATTTGCATTTATTTGCTTGTGTGCTTGCATGCTTGTGTGTTTACATGTTTATTCGCTTTCACTAGGGTTTTGCATCTAGAAATTATGCCTATTTGTTATGCATTCTATGTGCATTATGTGTTTACTTGTTTTAATTATGTTTTATATGATTTATTTAGTTATAATAAATGCATGACGTCATCACACTAGTCCAATGTTAGTTGTGGTTTGCTCCCCGATTTCTCACTAGTTCAACGCTAGTGAGGACTTATAGAAATGAGTTAGTACAATGCTAGACCTTTTAGGCCGTTTTCGCGTTAGAATTCATACTTTGTTTGACATTTATTGCATTTCATGCATACTTTTCACCTTTAGGATCCTTTTCTTCATTGGCATGAAATTTCCTTATCTCACTTACCCCTATGTGTGTGAAACATGACATTTAGACTTGCATTCCATTTAGGAAATGAGAAATAGGTTAGTTCATTTGCTTGACTAGTTAGGAGAGTCACTCTTCAAATATGGGAAATGGACGAGTATAGTTTCTAAGGCTTAACACGTTTGTATCTCCTCTAGAGAAAGGAAAATTGAGTCACGAATTTAGATCCCTCATACCCGTTATGTTGCATTCCTCTCTTTTAGGTCATGTATATTTATATTTTATAATTCTTCTTTTCTTCTATTCTTATCTTTTGCATATTCGTAACCTTTTCTAAAAATCATTTTGGGCATCACAATTAATGTGATTGCACCATTTAAATTTTGAAGAGACATCTCGACCCTCTCGATACCCCCCTAGGTCTAGGTTTGCATCCATATAGAAACATTCTAATGTGATAAGTTTTCATAGGTAAGGCTCGAAAATTTTTTGACTAAATCTCGCAACTAACTTTGGCTAGGTTGACAGGGTGCCTTAGGTTTGATTCTATCAAATCTTTGCCTTCCATTTTTTCAACTGTGACTCCCGAACTCTTTTCTCTTCTTTTCAAAAATCTGGAGTCATTTAAAAAGGGTTTATTTTTTTTTTATCTTTTATCTTAAAAACATATTTTGGGTGATTTGGTACACCTTAACTCAATACCAAGTGACCACTCCTATTTTTCTTAGAAACCCTTTTTAGACTATTATTTTGAGCCAAAACTGTCGCACTTTTTAAGTCCCATTTTAGGCTCTTTTTCTTTCTTTTTATTTTTACAAAATTTAAAACTAAAATAAAAACTAATCAAGAACTAAAACTCATTTTTTACTCATCTTTTAATAAAAATTACATTTTTATACGCCAATGTTCTTTAAAATAAAAATTCATTTTTTAATCATTAATTCATTTTTTTTAAAAATAGGGCTCGACAATTGGTCTGCAGAGAAGAGAAGAAAGAGCAAAAGGGAGAAGAAAGAACCAAAGCAACGACTAAATTTGGAGTACGTGGAACTCAGCTAAAATTGGAGTAGTTGGGCTTTTCTAGTGGAGCCAAAGACAGGAAAAAAAAGAAGCAAAAATTAAAAACTCTTAAAGTCCAAATTTGGCCTAAGTAATTAGGAGATTGGACTCCTAATCTTAAACTCAAACATCAGGCCAAAAGGTCCACATCTTCTTTCAAAGTAGTTTCTCAATTTTAATTTTTCTGGATTTAGTATTCAGATGTGATATTTCAATATTTGTAAATTTATGCAATGCATTTTGGCATTTTTATACATTATTAAGTATATGATGTTTTTTATTACATTGCTAATTTTATATTTAATATATTATATAATATCAGTAGTTTCTTATCTAAGTTTTAGTTAGAAAATATATAGTTATTGTTTGGATACATTTTAATGATCAATAATGTAATTTATTTATTTCATATATCTCAATTATATTGGTTAAAATGATTTTAGGTAAATTAATTAGAAAAAGGAAAAAAAAAAGTTTACTTACAAGTTCCACTTAGTTAAACAAAAAAATTGAAGTGGGCAAATTGTGAAAGTATAGATTATCTTGTATAATTAAACTTGATCGGAAAATTTTTAATATATTTAGATAATAAAATTTAATAATTTTATTCTTATCTGAATAACACATATTTGCATGTTTAACATCACACCTACAATTATTTAACTAATTTAAGGACATTGTAAAATGGGTTCAAATCAAGGCATTGGTGGGGATCATGTTACTCCAACTGGTCATTACCAGAAAGGTTACAAAGTGCAATTATTGTGGTAAAATTGTACACTGAGGAATTATAAGGATGAAACAACATATTAGCCATGTAGCACGACAAGTAAAAACATGTCCTGTAGCTCCAAAAGAAATAAGAGAGCTTTTAAAGAAACACTTGATTTAAGGTAAGAGTGCAATAGTTGAAATACAAAAGAAAAAACAATCATTACTCCATTCCATCAATCTGCTAGGTGAAAACGAGGATGATATCTTCAAACTTAAGGAAGATGAAATGGAAGCTTTAGAAAGAAACCAATACAAGTGAGCTATGGATGAAAGTAGATACATGAGATTTATGGAAGAGCAACCTAGGCATTATGTATCTGGAAGTTAGCCAACTATGAATTTTACGTCTGGTATGTATGTAGAAATATCTAAAAATTAATATATCATTTTTAGAGTACAAGACTTATTTAATAAAAAAATATTACAATCTTTTATGTACTATATTGTAGGGAGTAGTAGTTCGAATATACCTAATCTATTGTCCTCTAGAAGTAAAAGAGCTTTCTCACAGAGTTTTAAGTTTAAGGCAGGAGGTTTGGGGTCAAAGGAATTGATCCATACATGTTTCCCTTAAAAAATAAGTCAATAAAAGATTTATTTTCCAAAGAAAATGACAAAAAAGTTGGTAAGGCAATTGCAAAATTTTTTCATTTTAATGCCATACCATTTCATGTGGCTGATTGTGGAACTTATTATCAATCGATGATTGACACAATTGATAGTGCTGGACTTGGATTTAAAGGGCCAACAGGTAGACAAATTGGAGGTGAATATCTAAATAAGGAGATGGCAGACGTTGACCGACAATTAGTTCCATTAAACACAAATGGAAAACATATGGGTGCACAATCATGTGTGATGGCTAGAGTACTCGGACAAAGCATCCAATCATTAATTTCATGGTGTACTATGATAGAGACATAATATACCACAGCTTTGTCGACAGTACAAACAAGGTAGAGGCTGCAAATTTTGTCTTATCCTTAATGGATAAGGTTGTGGATTCCATTGAAGAAGAAAATATTGTACAACTTGTCACTGATCGCGAATCTAGTATGAAAGCAGTTGGGAAGCAACTAATAAAAAAAGGAAGCATTTGTTCTGATCACCATGTGCTGCGCATTGCATTGATTTGATTTTGGAAGACATTGGTCAGATGAAGTCAATAAAAGATGCCATCAAACAAGGTAGAAGAATTACCAGTTTTATCCTTAGTGGATAAGGTTGTGGATTCCATTGAAGAAGAAAATATTGTACAACTTGTCACTGATAGCGAATCTAGTATGAAAGCAACTAGGGAGCAATTGATGAAGAAAAGGAAGCATTTGTTCTGGTCACCATGTGCTACGCATTGCATTGATTTGATTTTGGAAGACATTGATCAGATGAAGTCAATAAAAGATGCCATCAAACAAGGTAGGAGAATTACCAGTTTTATATACAATAGTGACAAAATGGTAAATCTAATGAAGACATATACAAATAATAGAGAGTTATTGTAACCTGACATAACAAGATTTGCTACCGAGATCATTGCAATAGAAAGTCTTCTTCATCATGCTACCGAGTTGAAACGAATGTGTACTTCAAATGAGTGGTAAGAGTATAATAGCAGTTCTAAAAGAAGGGAAGAAGATGCTGAAGTGTTTGACTTGATTTTGTTAGAAAGATTTTGGAAAAAGGTATGGTGGGTATGTGCAATCATGGAGCCGCTAGTGAAAGTTTTAAAAGTGATCGATTAGGATAAAAAACCCACACTACCCATTATATATGAGAAAATGGATAAGGCTAAAATGACAATATAAATTGCAGTGAAAGACTTTCAAAAATACTGTGATATTATTGATAACAGATGGTATAAGCATTTACACAAGACTTGCATGCAACAGGTCATTATGTTTGACACTTATAAATAAATATTTTTTTAAACAAATTATTTTGTGCTAAAGATTTTCCCACTTGATTATTTTTTATGTCATTGGTCCAGCCTATTTCTTAAATCTCGTTCTTCAATATTCTGGCACTTGTGAATTTAATACATCTGAAATTAGAAAAGGATTGAAAGAAGTAATTAAAAGGTTTGAACTAAATTTAGAAATGCAAGCAAAAGCAATGAATAAGGTAAAATAATAGCCATTATTTATTAATCTGCATTACTTTATGTGTTTTTTTAAATTTCTAATATTCTAACTTTGTGGTATCCTTAGACAAACACATTTGTGAACAACATTGGAGAGTTTGGAAGTGCACTTGCAATTAAAGCAGTAGCTACATCTTTATCAGGTTAATAAATATGATTTTGTCCTTTAAATTATATTATGCATTATTATATCAGTTTAAGGATACTTGTTATATATGCATCATATTTACTATTTTTTTGCATTCTATGTTTTTAATAGCTATATGGTGGAACATATATGGTGAAGAAGTTCCTAATTTAAGAAAAATTGTAATTAAAGTTCTGAGTCAAACTTGTACATCATCTGGTTATGAAAGAATTTGGAGTATGTGGTCTTTGATACATACAAAACTTTGAAATCAATTGCCAATTGAAATGTTGAACAAGTTGGTATTTGTGCGCTACAACATGTGGCTCAGAATGAAGAATTTGATGTATAAAAATGACACCGATGATTTTTATAACCCAATTTATTTAAATCACATTTTTGATGAAAATGATATATTAGATGAGTGGATTTGAGAAAATGAGCCGCGATTGATTTGTGAAGATGATTTAAGTTGGTTGAATAAATCCATCAATGAAAGTGAAGGGAGGGAGAGAACAAAGTCATCATAATGATGATGATAATGATATGCTTTTGTCTCAATTCATAATTGGTATGAAAAAGAAACATAAAGAGCAAGTATTTATGAGCAAAGACAAGAGTACTAGATAGAAAAAAATTATATCAAAACCCATTTCATCTTTCTCTACCAACACCTCTAGCGGTGGAAAAGATGATGATGATAATGGAGGGGCAAACACGAGACATTCTTAACAAAAAATTTTAGTGGTAGTGGTGGTAACTATCATAATAGCTAATGTACTGGTGGCATGTCATGGGTTCAAACAGATAATAACTAGTATGCTACTCAAGACACTGATCATGGATATCATCGTGGCATAAAAGCACAGTAGCAGCATTTGAGCAGAATAATTGAATTTTTGAGTGAAGGTGACTCTTTTTACTACTCAAATTCTAGGAGATATTCTGAATTTCATAAGCTCATGCAAGATTTAAATATAGGTCATTCATATGGAGTCTATAATTCTGGTAATAGTTTGGGTACTAGGTGGCTAGGACATGAGTTTGAGCGATTACATGCAGGTTCTACTTGTTATTACTCTGAATACGGATCATATAGTGGAGCTAGCCATCTTCAGAGGTCCACTAGTGTTTCTACTAATGAATATTATCATCAGCCAACTAGAATATATCATGAGGGATCTACATCTGAATCAAGTAGCATTGGCTATTATGAACACAATTATGGTTCATCTAATAGCACCACTGATAGTTTACACTATCGAGGGTTCATTAAGATCAAATCTACCACCTTTGTCACATTTTAATCATGGTTTATCTAGTACGTCATCAAATTTAAGAGACGAACAATATGGTTCATACATTTCTCCTTATTCACATGAAGGAAACTAACTACAAATGTTATATTCTTACTATAATCGGTTGGGAGATGAGCATGATTTTGAACCTCCTCGTCATTCCACATGGTATTAATAGGTATGTAAACAAAGTAAAAATATAATTTTACTATATTTGATAGAATTCAATAGTTGTACATAATTCATTAATTTTAATATTTCAGTGATATTTATTATTTTTTATTTTAGGAAATTGGGATCAATATAGGATGAAAATGTGTATTGAGAATATGGTGAAAACACTTGCTTCTTTATGTCTTTATATTTCATAATATTATTTAATAGGTATTTGTTTCTTTTATTGTATTGAACTAAACACCACTACTTCCTTTGTGTACTGGGATTCGTATTGTATTATGTAAGATATGATGATTTTATTTTTATATATAATTTTTGATCTCATATAAAATAGGATTAGAAAGCACACTTGATGCTAAAATCATTTATTGCTAATGCTATAGGTTTATGGTAATGGCAGCATTATTTTATTTAAATAATTAGTAACTATTTATGATCATGTAGGTATTTAGTAAATTTAATTTGGTAATTGTGCCTTTTATGGTATTCTCTATTTTTAGTAATTTTTTCATATTTTTTGGAAAATTTTATTTATTATAATGTATGTATCACCCGATGTTCAATCAATATGCTGCGACGGATGTGGAACATCCACGACCGTGATCCGCAACAGTGAACCATGCTCTATGGGTTTGCTTATTTGCTTCTTGTCAATTGTACTTTGATCTACATGAGGTTAGCTTCTTGCATTAGTTAATTTAAGTCTCAAGCTTTGCTCAGTATGAAAAATTTGAAATGGAATGGTTATTTCGCTAAAAATTCTGGATTGTTCTGCGGCTTCAAGCCTGACTGGGAGAGGTAGATTCACGAGACATTGCATATTAAAGAAATATCAAATTTTCGGTAGCCAGTTGTCTTGACTTCTGTCAGCAGTGATCTCCAGTTGCCTTAGAATCATCATGAAATCAGCAGATTCATTGCAATTTTGTTGACCTGTATTGGAGTCATGTACTCATTCAGCATAGGTGTCGCCGGGTGTTCATCATGTACTGATCACAATTCCCTCTCAACTTGGCCTTTCGTGGCCCGTCTCGAAGAATTGAATCCACTTCAGCTTGTATCTGTGTTTATTTCTTCCATTTCTCCTTTCTACCAACCTTCTAATTAACAGCTAACGCAAGATCTGCTTCATTAGCCATCAATGGATATCTGCAACCATTAATCTATCCGAGAGATGAGCAGGATTCTATGGATTTCAGGCCTTTATTGTTAATCTAGAACCTTATAGGGAGCGGTGCATGGGGTACTACGTTGACGTAAAAATGACAAGGATTTTGGGGGTCACTTCTTGTTTGCATAATGTTGCAGCCGCTACTGTATCAGCATCATGTGGAACTTGACCTCCTTTCGATATCATGCAGTTCAAGAATTTCTCTCATCACCACGAAGAAATATGGCTTCTGGAATTGAGGTTAGAATTGCTAGCCTTCTCCGGTATAGTGTTCTGTTGCTTGATTCTCTGTGCTCCTCCTTTCTTGTTTGTTTTTATTGTCCAGTCCATGTGATAAACAGGAAAATTGAGATCTATTATTCTTGAGATTGAAGTTTGTCAACCACATCAAATCGTTTTTGACCACCTTTTGTCCTGCATAATCAGCTGATTGTTGATTGAGAATTTTTTCGGAAAATTATATTTTCAATTCTGTAGTTATCTCTCCATTTTTTTGACTTCTGTTTTACATCAAGATTCAAGGGTTTGACTTCTTTTTGCAAAAATATTCACAGAATTTCTGGTTTCCGTCAAAATCTCCATGCCATTGAAAAAAGCTTATGTTGAATCCCTCCTCCTGTCCATACAGTAAACATGTATGACATGTCCTGGAACTGTATAAAGATTTAAAGATGTAGCAACAAAATATGTTCAAACGTCTCCTTAAAGATAAAGAGGTCTTCGTGGCCCTTCAGACCATGACCTTGATTAGAAGCCAAAAGTGTTCTTAGTCCCACTTTCTGTCCCTACTATAAACTTAGGATTAGACAACAGAGAGACTGAACAAAGAAGATAGATAAAAGCAATGTTATGGTGCACTTCCAGACATAAAACGTTTGTCCAATATAATTACTCTATGTACTTAAATTTGCTTATTCTTTAAAAGAGTGCCTTCTTTTTGTGGTCAATGCATCTGTAGGAGTTACTACCATAAAGTGGCGATTGTAATGCCCCCACATGGATCTGGAATACAGTGGACTTTGAGTTGCCTTAACATGCCCTCTTTTTTGACACTGGGAAAATCATTCTCCTTCTATAAGACTGGGTCTTACTATTAAGAGTGTTACACATTTATTGTGCAAATCTTGATCACTTTTGTAAGTCAGTTTTTTGCAAACCATTGCCAGAATGTGATACATCCAACTATCCAGGTACTTGTGATCATAATCTGACAGTGGCATTCTCATCTAAACCTAAGATTATTGCTCAGTTGAAGAAATGGAAAACTCTTCAACAGGCCTTGGTGATCATGCTCCTGAATTGAACCTTCTTCATCTGACCCTGCGCAATGCTAGATAAGCAATGAACCGATAGCCCACCATCATGAGTGCCATGATGGACACGTCAATCCACAAATGGTTTAGACCTACTGATTTGACATAAGGGAAATCTGCAACCCGGCAATATACTCCCTTGGAGCACTCATAATAATCATTCCCATTGTATTGCACTCCAAGAAGCAGCTTGAAACAGTAGTAGCTGTAACTCAAGTACTTTAACCAGACTATGAAAGCAGGGATTTGTTGAATATAGTAACCACCAGCAATGAGGAAAACTAGCGTTGTTACTGATGCTAAGGTAGTAGCTTGCTTTACGTCCATAAGTATTGCACCAAAGGCCAATCCTAGACTTTGCGAAACAAGGACACTGTACAGAACAATGAGAAGGGAAAGGATGAAGGTGGCTGGTTCTGGTTTGAGCCCACCCATCCAATAAATTATGAAGGTAAAGGCAGTTGGCAGAGCAAGCTCTAGTGGAAGATCGCCCACTGTTTTAGCTAGAAAGTAGGAGGACAGATGGTACATTCCAGATGATCTTTCCTTGATAAGCATCCTTCTTTCTTGGGGAAAAGTGAAAACAGCATTGTAGATTGGGTAAAAGCCCCAGAAAACAGAGAAGAAGAATAACATAGCAATCTGCATATAGGAAATGAACTTAGGTTAGTATCTCTTAGAAGTAGCTGTTTTATTTGAAGAAGCATATCTTATGTCTTCATTGAATATAGAGGCTTCCAAAGAACTCTCAAGGTAAAATGATAATAACTGTACTCTCGGCGATTTTCTGTAGATCATGCGCATTATCAGATGTGGGCGCCCTCTAATGGTCTTCCAATGACTTGGTCTATTCAACATCAAGATGCATTCTTGATATAGCGGACGTTCTCGTTTGATTCTTTCACCTGATTTTAGATTCTGATCTGAAAAATTAGTTTTTTTTAGCTGTTCTCATTTGCTTTTATGTCTAGATTTTAGATTTTCTAACAAGCTAAAAAACTAAAATTTTAGAGTTTCTAACAAGAAAACAACCTAAATTTTTAGATTTATCTAGAACCTATGCAAGAGTAGGCTTTGGTGATTCTGATTAAACAACTTTTAGTAAAATCTAAAGCAACCAGAACAGCCTCATAATTATCATGGCCTTCAAAAGAAAGTGACAGCTGCCACTATGATTGTTTATGCAAATAATGTGAGTAAGTGGATCCATTCTTACTTGATCTTCAATGTGGGACATTGGGGTATGCCACCAGAGAAGTCCGCCAAGTATTGCAACACTGATGACTTGGAAAATTCTTAGTCTGTTGAAGGTTTCATACCTCCGCTCCCTAAGCCCCCGCAGTAGCAGCACGTTGAACTGATAAAACCAGCTCGTGCACCATTGCTCTGACTTTGCATCACGTTCTGCATTTGATTGAACACCAGAAAACAACTGTAAATTAGACAGAATTTGAAATGAGAGAAGTGAGAACTATCTGAAGTCTAATAATTCTATGTGATTGAGAAAGATAACTTATTTGAGAGGAAGGCTATTGAACTCACTAGTGGAAGAATCCTTTGCGTAAGCATAATTATTGATGTCTAAACTGCATAGCTCAGCTTTCAACCTTGTAGCAATGTTTTTGTCATAAGCGGATATCAGAGCTTCTCTCACTAATTTTTGTTCCTTCTCAGCACTTTCACCTAGCTCAATTGCATGCTTGGCGTCAGGCCCAATTCCTGAAAAGTTTTAATGGTAACTGGTCAGGATTCTGATGAATATATAGATTTTTTTTTCACTTTTGTTGCTCGGTCTATCGAAACTTGATTCAGCTTTAAACTTCGCAGCATAAAAAGTATATGTTACATGCAAATATCTAGAGCCTATTCTTAGAGTTGATTCTTGAATTTCATTTGGATAGCAGGTTTTTTGAAAACTCAAGCTGTCCGAAGTTCTTTGACTGATAAAGGACAGAAAAAGAGTTGGTCTTATTGATTATCTGATTACCATTCGCAAGGTCAAGCAAGAAATCTGCAGGATTGACGGTGAGTGTTGTGGAAAAGCCAATTGAAGAGAAGTATTCCAGGGCAGTTGATGCAGGACCATAGTAGATTGGGCTGCCCTCCGACAACAAGACCAGCTTATCAAACATATGATAGAGCCGGCTGGAAGGCTGATGGATTGTGGTTACCACCGTCCGACCAGCACTAGCAAGACGCTTGATCGTGGTCAAAATGCGCATGGCTGTGGTCGAGTCCAACCCCGAGGTGGGCTCATCTAGCAGCAGTAGGCTTGGATTGATTAGCATTTCTTGGCCAATGCTGACCCTCTTTTTCTCTCCACCTGATATTCCTCGAAATAGAGGTCCTCCTATCATGCTGTTGCGGCACCTGCTCAATCCCAATTCTGCAATAACTTGCTCCACATGCTGGACTTTCTCTTCCTTGGTAAGGGTTTTTGGCAGCCTCAGTAGTGCAGTGAACAGGAGAGTTTCAAACACAGTTAGATGGGGATACAGGACATCATCCTGGGCAACGAACCCGGTTTGACGTCTGATATGACCTGATATAGGCTGGGTGTTGTATGTGATCTTTCCTGATAACTTGCTGGTGAGGCGGCCCCCAAGGGCTGTTAGGAGGGTTGTTTTTCCACTGCCTGATGGACCTAACATGGCCAGTATCTCCCCTGGACAAACCATACCTGTTAGCCCGTTCAGTATTATCTTCTCTTTGCTGCTCAATGTTTGGCCACAACACATTCCTTTCGTTTCAATTCTGATCTTGTAGACAATCTCTTCAAACTGCATAATAAGTAAGACAAATAAGCAGAACATTCAAATTACTGCTTAATGGAAAAAAAAAGAAGTAATTTCAAATTCTTATTTATGAGTAATCCTCTGTGAACGAGCTTCATGCCTTGAGGGCTATGTCACAAATAAAACTATATGCCTTGAACTATTTTCCGACTGGGGAAATGCATGTGCTTGCATGTATGAAATGTCCAAAAGAAAAAGGTGTGAAAATAAGACCTTTAGAGTTATGGGGTTTAAGGTCATTTGCAGAAAGGACTGTGTTCTGGCCTGTATAGGGTAAGCCAGATAAGGATTGTCACAGGACTCTGATGATATTGGCAGGCCTCCCATCAGTTGAATGCTGGGATTTTCTGGTTTTGGTGCTACAGAATTAAGTGGCATGGCCGAGTTGAAGTACTGTTTTTTTGTTATAGTATGGTGGTGGTGGTGACTGGTGAAGAAGGAAGAAGTTAAGAAGTTGCTCTTAACTTTGGCTTCCGAATTGAAACTGGACAACACATTTATAAACAGAAGAGGGCCAGAAACGAGGATCTTCTTTGAGTCTTAAAGGCTCTGAGATGTTGGCCTTAGCCTTCATGGTGGGTTCCCCACCTTTTTCTTTTGATGAAGTATTCCAACACCTCTTGGTACTCAGTATGGTTTAGTTGATGACTTGCTACTAGGCTAACCCCCCTCCTCTCTCTCTCTCTCTCTCTCTCTCTCAATTTTTTTTTCTTCTTTTTCCTCTCTTTGGTCATCTTTTCATTTTTTGGGTTGGGTATGACTCAGGCTAATTTACACCCGTACTCACCTACATTCTACTAGGTTAACCTTTCTCTCTCTCTCTCTCTTCCTCTATTTTGGTCTCTCTCTGTTTTTTTTTTTTGGGAACAATTCGAGCTAGATCACACGTGTACTCGCCTATATTCTAAATTTGCACCCGTTAACTTATATTATTGATGTGTGCCATGTAATGTAGACTTATGCAATGTGTGGTATTAGAATGTAGGGGTGTGAATTTGATTTCGCTATTTTTTTATATCCTTATTTTATTTAATTCATTAACCATGGATATCTTTTATGTATGCTTATTATAAATATTACTTTTTTTTTTATTATTATGAGTATCACTTCAATGATGTTAAGTCTTTTCAAGGTGAAAAGTTCATAGTTCTCAGGTGTGCTATTATTGGTGATGATGGTTTTTACCACAAGTTGTTGGCATAATGCAAAATTTTTTTTTTAACAATCTAGACAACCAGCCTTGATAGATTTATCTCAGGTGATATATGTCAGTAGATCTGTATATCCCCATGGTGAACAAGAGTGCAGGAATTGCTGATTGATGATGAAGTTAACATCCAACATCAAAAGGTGGGAAATGAGAAACATGCCACTGAGCAATCATTTATCAAGACTTGCTTTGCTACTATGCATGAAGAACAACTTGATGACAATAATTATTCACATAGTGATCTATGAAACCAATTTGCAGCTAAAGAAAAAAAAACCACATATGGCAATATCCTAGGATTTAGCAATGATATCTAGACATTGTTCTTGTATATAACTTTTTTATTTTTGAATTAGTATTTTCTTTTATGTATTTTATAGTTCTGCTTTTGTATACATTTGAAAACGGAAGGACTTGAAATCTTGTGCGTGTGCTTAGTAATAGACAATGATAGTGCTTCCCACCTTTCACTTCAATCATTTTGATAAACTTTAAGGCTTTAATCTTATATTTATTTTGCAAATGGATTCTTACATAATGTGCAAATGGATTCTTGTTCCCACTTAGATTGCATTTCTTCTTCTTGTTCACCCTTCTCCTATTTTTTTTTTTCTGATGCTTAATTTTAAGTACGTTTTTTTTCTTTCTTTTGTCCCCCTTGTATTCTCCATTTTGGATGGCAATAAACAGCTAGTATTTTTGGTATCTTACTTTCAGCATTGACTAATGTTTGAGCTAGATATGATTGTTTGTACCTCTGATTATGTCTTCTGATGGACTTTAATTTTTTTGATTTAAGTAAGATTAAATGCAAACTTGCAAATATTGAACAAAAGAAATACACTTTAAGATGACACAGCAAATAAGTTGCAAATATGGTGGCATCATTTTGAAGATGACAGCAAGTGGTTTTGTGCACGACCGTACACTTTAATGGTGATATGTGCTGAAACATGAGAAATATTTTAAACATGAATTTTATTTGCTCTATAATCACTTTAGAAAGTAATGATGAATGGGGATGCATATGTATATATATATATTTTTCCACTTAGGGGTATCCCAACCTTTTGATCAGACTAATTTCTAAAATTGTGTAAAATTTTGTCCCAAAGATACATAGCGAGATAGCGCACAGGAGTCGATCACGGGACCTACTGATACCTACTAGACTACAAAACCACTCGGACTACTCGTGGGGCGGATGCATGGATTAAGTTTTGCTGTTTCTTTTAGTCTTTTATTTTATATGAACTTTGTTCAACATATTCTTGGTCATCTTTTTAACCACACAATTAAGACATTAGCTGTATTGGGGCCTCTCAAATGCTGTTGTCCATTTCTCTCAAATGCTGTTGTCCATTTCTTTCTTGTTGTCAATCATCTTTCAATTTGCAGAAACTAAGACCTCACATGCCTCCATTGCATTGGTAAATTGCAAGGTCAATAAGAATATTAGAGCACAACTATTAACAAATTTTCCGATCATACATGCACTCTAATTATACAGATTACTCGCTGTGATTTTGAAAATGATAGAAAATCATCAACCATCAATTTTCTGGAATCTAATCTTATTCTATTTCCTTTATACCTAACTTAGTTATATCCACATCTTAATCTTTAGACACTCGTGCAATTTTCTAAAGTCTCAAAACGATAAAGAGTACTAATTCATATAGTTGTACGTGCGTGCCTATAATACTCAACTTAGATTAATCTACGTGTCTCTGTGACTCTTAAACCGCAGTCGGCCAAGATTCATTACTCTAATTACAATTTTGGATGCATAAAGCTTGATAGATTGAATATTTCGTAATGAGATCGGATGTGATGAGGCATAAATAACTTTATTCTCGATAAAAATCGGTGGTGTAAAACATTATCTCGATAGTTTATGTCAAAATGTGCAGGGGAAATTATTGGACGGGGATTCATTGATGCAACTTATAGCATCTAATTAGAGATTATCAAAGTGACATTTGACTCAAAATAAATTCCATCCAAACTTCTTGGTCTGCTTGTCACTTTCCAAAGTAAAGAGCAGAGAATATTCGTGCCTCCTATAGGAGTATTGGTTCTTTCTGCTAGCTACGGGGTGAGGGGCATGTGCGATTGCATGGTTGCAATTAGAATTGTACAATGCAATTATCAGAATAAATTGAATCATATCAGTCAGGTCTGATTTGTGTCGTTTATTTTTAAACAAAAATTTTAAAATGAACGATCCAAATTAAACTGAACTAACGCCACCCGATTCCCAAATCATTGATGCCGCTCTGCAGTTTCCCCACATTCACTAACTATCTCTATAGAACAATTTATTCTTTAAATCCTTCTTTGAAAAACGAGAGACCAATAATGTGGAAGAAAAGGTTTGAAGAAAGAAAACTTAGATGGCCATATTTAATTCTGGACCACACATTTCTGATCACAGAAAAAGAAAGAAAAAGGGTTCAAAGAGATGAAATGAAATCAATAGTTTAAAAAAGTTTCAGCAACGAAAAGTGAAAGCTGCAATGGTTCCTTTCCTAGTAAAGCTATCTGATTCCTATATTCCATGTTCATTTGATCTTTAAAAACACTGTAGTTTTCAACATTCGTATCGCCGAAATCCGATATGACCAATAATTATATCATTGCATGCTTCATCAATGATTTCACTAATAATATTCATCGAAAAGGTGGGGATATGAGGTTAGACGCTAGCGAAAGTCTCACCTCTCAATGTTCTTTGATCCATTCCCCTCCACATCCTTCTCGTTAATTTTTTTAGTTTATTTTATGTACATTTTGGTCTTCTTATAAAGAGAGAAATGATTAAAGGAAGAACCCACCAATCAAACTCCAATTGCTATCCTTATAAATATATGTTTTATTAATGAGCACTAAGAAGGCATGCATACTTTGTATCAATGTAGAGGAAGTTTTATTCTGCATTCAAGTGTTGGCTATCTGACATTGGTGCACATGAGGCCTGCGCGCCGCGCGGCAGCATTTCAGTTAATACATTGATTTTTTATGTATACATTTTAACTTGGCCATTTACGTTTCCACCTAAAAATCTTGGCCCATTCAACTTTTATTTTTTTTAATTGTCCATTTAGCTGCCACTTTAGTTAATAAAAAATTAAACCTTTGATTAATTGGGGGGGGAAAAAGGAGTTATCGTTGAGGTTGCAAATATACTTTTTTATGTACATATGGCAATTATGTTAGTTACAAGAGGTACTATTTTGCTATTGATATTTAATAGTTATTCATAAGGTTTTGCTATCCACCTAACAGGTGAAGTAAAGAAAAAGTAATAACCAGAGCTTTATTTATTTTTTCTCGGAAGAGGCCATGTGTTTGTTGGAGTGGTAAAGTCACCTGCTTTTTTTAAAAAAAAAAATTTTTGTTAGGATTCGACTCCCATGAGTCCCATCAATTTTATTTGCAAAGCCTTTAAAGTCACATCGTATGACATATTTCTATGTATTTTTTCTCCCTTTCTCTAATGGACAAAGGATTCGAGTTTGCGTGTACTTCTGCCAGTCCTTTGGCATTTATGTTCCAAGATGAACCTAACCTTGTCTTTTTTTTTTTTTCTAATTACCATAATATTCTTATAATCTAATCTAATTTATTTTACAGAGAGTGAAAGTTTAAATAAGCTATATAAGAAATTAGCAGATATATAGATTCGATTAAATCAAAGAGGTTCTCTAATATCTCTGTTGAATTTTTTTCACTGTAATTAATAAGATCCTAGTCGAAATTAGCAGTTTAAAGAAATTAGCACTTTAATTGGTTCTGGCTAACCACTATAAATAAAAGTAGCCTAGGATCTTATTAATTAGTTTAGCTGATCTCTGTTTAACACCTATTTTACACGTGCCTCGGTCTGAACAAACAAGAATGAGCATTATCATGAAAGAGATCCATGAAACCAAGTTCAATGCACAGAAGAGTCCAAAGTTAGCTTTGATGCCATGTTGAAGAATCTAGTCCTTCATCTCAAAATCAATTGAGGATTTAGTTGGCCTTGACTAATGGATGTGGAAGTCAAGATAGTTAAATAGTTAAGTTGATCTTTGTTGAAAACATCTTTTTTCCAATATTTTGAAATTTATGCCATTTGTACGTAGTTTTGATTACTCATCCACAGCCCAATGTTAGCATGACTTATGCTTTATCATCGGCATCTATTTTTTGAAGAATGAACATAGTGTTATGCGTAAGGTTTTGGAATAATTTTTTTCATTATCGGATCTAGTATATTGTCAATTGATTTTTTAACTTCTAATTGTAGAAATTTAGTTATATGATGTTTTCAACTATTTCTTTTTCCATCTTTATTTTTTAACTCTACAAAAATTTCTAAATTAAAAGTTACAATATTCCTGCCTTTTCAATTCTAATTTTGGGCAATTTTTTTAAAATCAAAATCAGTTGAGAATAGGTCCATATGACACATAACTTCCATTGAAATTTGAATTTCTCTTTTTTCACATGGGGTATTCATTCATGCATGCTCATGTAAAAGGGATTTTAATCGACAGTGTAGAAAAGGATAATCAGAAGAATTTTCATTGATCAACTTTTAATTAGAAGGATTTTCACTTTGCGAATTTTCCTTCTCAATCCTACCCTACCTCCCATTTGAAACAAGGATATTAATGAAAAAGGAGGAAAATAATTACTATAAATTTCCAAACCCACGTGCAAAAGTATTGGGAGGCTATTAAGTCAAGATAAGTAGATAACTAAAGTAAAAGAATAAATTCTCATATTGGATTCCAATGTAGCTTAGGATTTATATTAACTGCATCTTTCTCTTTTCTTCTCTGAGTATCATTCTGCACATTTTGGTTTCTCTTTTCTTCTTTAAGTATCATTCTTTATGTATATTTAACGAAGAAAATTCCTATCGGCCCTTTGACATGAAAAGTTTCTAGAGGGATGACTTTTGCCAAAATTGCCCAAAAAAGAAAAGGTAATTTGTAAAAGAGAAAAGTTATTTGCACTCCATTTTTTGTTATTTGCACTTACATCATTTGTTTTATCATATAGTATAATAAATTAAAATTATATAATTAAAATGATAATAGGAATGTGATTAATAAAAATAGGAGTGCAAATAATACTTCCCTTTTAAATAACAATTTATCCCCACATATAAATCGTTTTGCCAAGTGAATAGAGTTCTCCTCATGTGCTATATACGAAGGATCCTAATACCATCTTTATCCGGGCTCTGATTCTCGAATTTCGTGGGTTTGGACTTGATGTATCTCATTCAGGGTACCATGCCAAGTTCTTGAACCGGAAAAACAATGGAAGAATTCTTTTCCCATTGGCTGTCAATACTTTTTATGGTTTTATTCTTACCAAAGCATATTCCCACACGTGAACAAAGTTTACGGTCAGTACATGGAAAAAAATCAAAATGAATGAACCTACAGATTGACCCAAAAAAAAAAAAACACACACACACACACACACAAGCAATAACTGCCATTAGATTCCCCTGGATAAAAAGCATTCTAATGAAATTGTATGAATTTAGATATAAGTTATTAGTAAGATTGTAAGTTGATTTGATGAATTAAACTACAAATGTCTCTCAAATTGTTTAGAAGAAATGTAAAACTTTTAAGGATTGATAATTTTCAAATGTCAATAATATATCATTTTTAAACGCGTAACCTTCAAGCTGATTTCTGCCTCCAAGGATAGAAGATCTTTAGTTCGACTCGACTAACTAGATTTGCAACGAAGCTTACATCAAAGATGATGAAAGTCCCGCTGTGTTACCGTAAATATTATTTAAATGTGTAACGTCATGCGTCCACCGGATTGGCCAATACCTTTTTGAGTTAAAATTACAAATTCAAAATAGTTAATCCAAAATTATCAGTAATCCAATGGGTCGGACATTATATTTCATTCCCTTTCCCTTCTCCGAGCCAATATGGGATACGAGACATTTCACTCTCCCCACCTTTAGAACTTTGCGTTCTCGCAAAATTCGTTACAGTTCAAATTGTTCACTTAGTCGTACACGAATTCTAGAGATGGCTCATACGGGTTCTAGAGATGACTTCTGTCTGATGTGCCATCCAACCCCGTATAGCATTTAATTTCTTGCACTTCCTTACATAGTTAGAATTATAATTCACTGGCCAATCTCACTTCACGCAGAGACCACGTTAGAATCACTTTGATACTATTTGTAATGCCCACGCTTGCTAGACCAGCCTAGCACCTTTTGACTTGAAACCACAAGTTCAAAATAATTAACCCAAAATTATTAGTAATCCGTTGAGCCGGACGTTATACTTCAATCTCTTTTCCGTCTCCGTCCCAACGTGAACATTTCAATATGTATAATGTGTGTAATACATTTACACTAATTTCTCAACGAAGGGCATTAGATCATTACATAGGGTTTTGGTCAGAAGTAAAGCTATACATGCATGACTTCAAATTTCACAAATAGATAGGAAAACATAGTACAAGTTACCTTCATAAATGGTAGTCTTTTCCCTTTTCCTTTTTCCTTTTGGGTATGGGGGTGGGCGGGGAGCGGACCAATTTGCACCCTTTTGATTATAATAATCTTGAATACCATCTCAGAGAGGCCAATTTACACTTCAATTCGAGTGGATTACTCATGTCCTACTTCGAAACCTGTATGACGGTATAGTTACCACTAAAATATTTTGAATGGATTATGGTCTTAAAATCCAATAGCTAAAAGCATTGAAGCTTTTTTAAGTGATCCATCAACTAGTAGGTTAATGAAATTTAACACTAGCTTTCCTCACGTGCCACAATCATGGGTTAGTACTATTTCTTGATTGCTTTGTATCTCCTAAGAAAAATCGAATTTTTATTTTGGAATCATAATGAGGATGCATAAACCATATTGGCCTAAATTTTAAACAAAGAGTTATCTCTTTTTCGGTTCTGCATGCATTTGCTTAAAAACTAGAAAGAAATCGTTAGTGTATTTAGTTCTAGAAGAAAACAACTGATACCTACCTTATTTTGGCCACGTGTCGTTCATAATTGTCATGTTAGAAGCAATTTACCATATGAAACGTTATTTAATTCCTGTTTTGGTAAATTTACTGTGGATACATCTAGATAATGTCAATTGAACATAATTCTTCAGTGTACCATGTACAGGTTCTTTCTTTTTCTCAATTTTCTCCTTAATCCCCTATTTATTATGATCAAAAGAAATAAAAATTAGTTTGTCGTTTTTGAGTTTGTGACATGGAGTTGGGAAGGCGACACGTGGCATCCACTCCCCATAAACACTAAAGAGAAATGGTGCATTTTTGGATGCTTTCACATATGATGTTAACACATGCAATTTTTATGCAGAAAATCATGGTTTGGTGGAGTTTGTGTTTGTTGGCTGTCCCTACACTCACTTCATTATCTGCTCCATTATTCTATGCAGTTAGATTTCCCACCCTCCTTTGTTCTTCCTTTTTAGTTTTACCTCTTTCTTCATCTTTTTCTTTTATGCCTTTGAGCTTAATATCTCTCATTTGTTTAATAATTGTCACTTTAACAACCTTAATTAGTTGTCGACTACCTCTCTTTCCAAACTCCAATTCCCTTTATTCTCTTTCTTGATTTCTTCTCATATGTGCGTCACTTCCACATTAGATTATCTTCACAACAATAGCCTAGTTTAAAAGGTGGAGACCAAGAAAAGCATTTGTTCCAAATGTAAAATTTTTCAGGGTTGACAGAAACTCACGAATAAAGGGGGACAAGTGCATGGCAATTTTGGATTTTCATAAGCTGTTAGAAGAGTTATGAATAAGAAATTTGTGTTCGTGTGGGAATCAATTGGTATAGAATTTCGTAGATAGTGATGGTAGGGTTTTTTCTTTTTCTTTTTTTTTTTTGGAAAAGAGTGATGGTAGGGATTGAACTCAGAAAATGACTTCTCTACATCTGTCAAGTGCTTTTACTAATTGTGGTTATGGACAAATGTTAAAAGTGACACTTAATGAGGTATTAGAGCCCTTATCACTAGTTAGTGGGCTGTAGATCATGAAATGACAAGCACAGTTTAGTTTATTAGTTTGTTCTAATTATTTTTTTTTCTCTTTAACTTTGTTCATATTGGTACACCTCGTTAATATTAAAGATTATTAAATAACTCTCATTGATTAAGTGGAGCTTAGTTGAAATGTGGTGATGCATTATTCCTTATTTGAAAGTCCTAATCAATCGAGCAATAAATACACGTTCTATTGCCTGGTTTCAGTGCTTTGAAAGTTTGTTTTCCTCCCCTATCCCTCCAAAAAAAAAAAAAGAAAAAGTGAAAAATAACTTCATTAAAGATCAACCATAGTTCCTCAATTACCTCTTATGAATGAAACAGTAACTTCTGAGTTATAAGTGAAGCGTCATTGAAATTTAAATCGCATGTTACTCCTTTTTGGGTGAACTAATTAATCCATTCTTTTTGTTTGTGGTAGACATTCAAGCTAACATATATTCAAGTACATCTTGTTTGTTGTCCCTTGGGGTGGAACAAGCTTAGTTTCTCAACTGTTTTTTCATTTGTTTTCTGTCATTTTGTTACAATACTAGACTAGCAGATGGTGGACAATTTTGACTGGCAATGATAGTTGGCTTGCTGCTTTGTTATGTTAATTTCGTGTTGGAAAACTATTAACTGTTAGACCAAGTTCTGAAATATGTTGTTCCAACTTTTTTAAAAAAAGAAGTAGGAATTAGTTTGATATTAAAAATTCACTTCGCTCTTTTCATTTAGTTCCATACTTTAGGGCACACATGGCTTTCACTGTTTGGAATTTTTTTTTCTTTTTTTTTTAATTTTCTCAGCACACCCTCTACTTACCTTTTTATCTATTTGCATTATATATATATATATAGTTACAGTAGTGAATGACCTAACTAACTTTTGCCTGTTGAAATTTTAAGAAAGGTCAACAATTTCAAATTTCAAAAATTAGTAAGGAAATGTGTTATAATATGTATAATAATATGTAAGAAGTAAGAATTTTGGGCTGACTTAACATGATTTCATGTAGAAAGGCTGCCTCCAAAATATTTTGCTGCATGATCATGCAACATATTTCAAATTCATATGCCTATAACAATTTATAAGTCAAATTTTCTATCCTCAACTAGTCATCTTTCCCTCTTAAGAGTTTCAACTAACTCTCTCTCTCTCTCGGGCACTGTGGCGTATTTAAGGGGTTGGGGACTGAAAAATTTCTTGTATTTTATAAAAAAAAACCGCTAATGTAAAGGAATATTTACACTAATATTGTAGAAAATATTAAACTATTTGAAAAATTACAATATCATTTTATAGAATACAAACAGAAGAAGGTGGATAAAAAAGTTAATGTTTTTTGTAAGTGTAAAATTTGTTTGAGCCAATTAAATTTTGTTGGGTACATGACGATCAACCGAAGCAAGATACATAAAAGAGGGAAGTATAATTTAGCTGAAAACCTTTTCACGATTGAATTTGATTGATGAGGCTGGCAAGCAAAAGTTGTTTTGAAGATTGGACAACACAAATTCTCACTTTTTAATCAACTAATCTTTACCCTGCTTTGCTCTTCAATTGTGGTGTATTTTTAGTTATCTCAAACTATTTTGATAAAAATCCTCTAGCCACTAGAGGAAGATGAGAGGAGAATATTATCTCTGCAAAAAGTTTATTATCATGTCCAACTGGTGCACCACTAGCTTGGTGATTCTGGATAGTGACTAATGATATCAGCTGCTTCCATTGATCGATCTTTGAAGTTTTTTTAAAGGTGGTTGCTAGAATTTCCTCCCTCTACTATCCCGAAAGGGACTGAAGAGAAGAGAACAATTAGTCTCTTTTTTTTCAAAATAAAAAGCCTCTATTTTAGGGAAAGAGTTAGACCATTTACCATCTGATAAGTCTCCCAAAAGGGGAACCATGAATCCCTTCACTCAAAATCATGAACAAGTGGAGGAGATGTGCAAAGGGCTTGGAAGTCTTGGCACTATCAAATATTTAAGGTCCCAACACTTGGCAACTGACCAATTCTAGATTTTCCATTCAGTTTTCGGGTCAACTGTTACAGTCCCATACTTATCAGAAATTTAATTACTATATGGTAATGCATCTTATATTTATGTTGTGAAGTCTTTTTCTTGCATATCCTTATCAATTCAGAGATTGAGACAAGTGATTTTGAATGCTATAAAAGCTAGCAACCTAACCCTAATGCCACTTTTTTTTTGTCATCGTTATTTTGTCTATACTACCCTACTCTAATCTAATTGAAGGAGGAGATCCAATTGGGCTGACGAAAGGCTGATGGAGACTGAACCACTATCAACCTAACCTTAATGCCACTTGGATGTAGAATTTTTGCCAAAAGAAAATTGTTGCGCAGATAGCTGGTTGTATTGCTCTTCTTAATTTGAATTGTACTAGCTAATCTCGTAGACAAAACCATACGGAATACAATGGCTCATTTTGCAATTTGGAGTTATTAATTGCAATTTTATATGCAATCAGTAGAGTAGAATTTTGGGGAAAAAAAAAATATGTATATATATTGCAGCTACCTAGTAGTATAGCTTGATCTTTGAATTCTACTATTTATCTCATGGACAAAAACCATGTAAAACACAATAGCACGTTTGCAATTTGGAGTTGTGAATGACAGTTTTATTATTTATATGCAAATACATGTTGAACATAGTGGAAACAAGCCCAATAACTTTTAAGAGGGGAGAAATGGATTGAGTGGTATAGGAGGAGCGTGTATAAATGAGAGGTTTCGGAATCGAATCCTCCCATTTATACTTAAAAGTAAAATGGCCCAATAATTTTTTAGTAGAAACAGCAGTTCATTAATTTAAGTCAAGTTTATAATCACCAAGCAAAGCAATTCTATGTTTAGGCAGTCAACTGTCATTTTTAAGCAAGAAGTTAGAGGTTCGAGTTCTCAAAGTTCACATATGGTTAATCAACGCTAGACTAACTAAGCTAGGCTAGTCTCTAAAAGAGATTGTGGGCAAATATAGGGGCATAATGAAATGAAAACAGCGAGAGTTTCTGAAGGTTTTTTTTTTTTTATAGTGAGGATTCACTAGAAAAATATTCAGATTACATCGTGTATATAGATTTTAATATTATGCATGGAGTCCAATAAATTTTGTTTTAAATTTAGACTGTATTTAAAATAATTTAGACGATTGAAAAAAAGTTTTCATTCTGTTTAAATGTATGAAATCTTTTCGAGATGATTGAACTGCCAATCGTTCCTGTCCGCTTCCGGACACAATGTACCCACTAAAGTTAAAGGCCTTCTGTCGTATAAACCACTAGACTAATTGTAATTGCGGGATTCCGTCTGTGAGATCTGCTGTTTGTTAATCTGGATCTAATTGTGGCACCTATATATAACAGAAGTTTTCCTAAATGTAATGTACTCACCAAAATTTGTACCAAAACGAAAAACACATTCTTGATTCATGACCAGTGACCACATATTGATAGTTAAAAAGGTAGAAGATATTGTAGTCATATAGTACATGCATGTTTGCATGGAAAGTACTACACAGGAGCATAGTTGACCAATCAATCCTAGTAAACGTCCAACTTAGATGTGCTCCATTACACAAGTACTGAATCAGCTTGAGTACGGGTTCTATTTTGTGGGCATTGTTTCTCTTTACTATTGAAGGATTCTTGGTCATTGGAATTGCTTTAACTGACTATGATTACATAATGAAGTCAGTCCAATTATCAGAAGCCACCCTGACGGACAGATGCATGTTGCATAATCTTATAATCTTCAAATGCAAATTAGATGCTTTTCTTCGATGTCACAAGTTTATCTCCAAGTGTTCGAGCAAAAGTTTTTGCTCTATTAATATTACTAGATAATAAAGATGCTAGGTCTCATCATTCAACTCACATATTTCTTTAAACTTAGTGCTTGCTCGTCATGTACGCAATTTTGGACCTTACTTTTTAGCTCGCAAATGGTGACATTTTCGCACGCATTTCCTGGTTTAAAGATTTTGAGTCTTTTATAATAGTGTCAAATTCAGTAATGTCGAAATTAATTAGCTGCTCAGTACGTAACCACTCACCAATTAAATAATATTGGGATTACTGATTTTTTTTTTTTTTTTTACTTTTAGATATTCCAGCCATCATCTCTGTAAAATTCTGCCACTAGCATATAGGACGATATAGTTCTTTATTATTCCTCACCGTCGCGGGCATCACACACAAGAGGTCGCTGGAAGATTACTGTTTTTGGGACTCACGCATTTGCCAAAGATTTTCATGCAACATGAGTGTCGTAACTCTTTCTTTGTTGTTTGTTCACATCACAAATTGGTTCTTCTTTTCAAATCATAGAGCCACATCTACTGAATCACAGCAAAGGGTAGTAAAGACAGACACTAACACAGACTAGATGAAACTGGAAAAAGGCTCATCAAGATATTGAACATATGAACATGATTTTTCTGATCAGTTTACGTCAATGCAATGCAAATCGCAGAGGCCAATACTGAATATCTAGTGGGACACAACTTTAATTCCTTGATCAAGACAGCAGCGAACGAAATGTCTCTTTAACTGACATTAGTTATGTTATCTTCAGAAATGTGATCGATCCTGCATCAAAAAGTTAGCAGGATGAATTAAGGATTGATGTAGACAGAGAACAACTAAAGTTGTTAATCATATATTTCGTGATAATCATAATGTTTGGGCAAGTTGCATGCTTACAACATGATCAACACACACTAAATTATGAAATGTTTAAACTTAAATCATTTTTAGATACAAGTACTAAAAGTTGTAGAGCTTATTATATTAGTTTCTTGCTAGTTTTTCTAGATTATCTATGGGCACTAAAAATAATGGCAGTCTCTACGGAGTGAGTAACAAATGCTAGGAGCAATAAGGGTGGGGAACCACTGTCCCCTCAGCCGAACTTTGACAAAACTATTTGTAAACAGCTACTAGCTAGCTTACAATTTAATTTACTTCTCTTTTAAAAAGCAAAAAGGAACTAGGGTTAAAATATGTTCAAACCGCCCCTTGTTCAGAAAAGATGTTTAATGTATTCCAAATTTTTAAAAAAAAAGAAAAAGAAAATAGAGATGCATATGCCATAAGAATAAGAGATTGAACTTTTGAAACCCTCCCTTCTCCTTCCCCCCGCCCCCCTCTTCCAAAAAAAAAAAAAAAGAAGAACTTTTGAGCCAAATGCATGTTTATGAAGAAAAGGAAACAGTTAATTCCACTTAATAGATTGACTAAAGTCATGAAGAAAAGGAAATAGTAAATTCCATTCAATTTCCATTCTCCATCCCCATGATTTCTCCCTGAAAAGTTTTTACTTTCTAACCTTTGAGTAACTTAATTTTTTCACTGATCTAGAAGGTATGTGGTGAGTCGACACGTGTAAAGGAGAAATTCTTCTCCCCAATTAGTAAAAGGAATTAGTTCTCAACAAAATAGGAACATTGTTGTCATGTCAATTAACCATATATGGAATTCTTCACAATGATCGCATGATTAGACACCATTCATGGAGAATAAATCAGAAAAATCTCCTTAAAGGGATTTGCATGATGCCCTCTTTCTCCCCCACTGTCATATTTTGATGAAAAAAAAGAAAGAAAAAGTTCTTGAACATAATCTTCATGTCTAGCTATATCTAGCTTCCATATGATCATTGATGATCGTGTAGAAGTAGCTGCCCAGCAGCCTAGTCTCCTTTTGGTAATCAATCAAATGTTAATGCACGCCAGTGTGGTTTTTGAGTACCAAACCATTTCCATTTGCCACCGCCCGCAAGCAAGGTAGGAAAAGGAGTGCATGAGAGAGGCCTAGTGGGGTGAGGTGGAGGAGAATGACATGTTGTGTTAGGAATTTGTATATTTGCGTTTGTACCAAATGTAATGAAGAGGCCAAGACCAAGTTTAAGATTTCTAGACAGCAGAACCCACAAAAGCCACGCGTGTGCCTCATTCTTTTGATCCTTCATCCATCACTTTATAGTTGTACTCCCACTTCTTGATCAAGTCTAACAATAATAAATGATGTTTATTTGTGAGAACATGAAAAGGAGAGAAAACAATTATGTGCCACATGGAAACTACGTGGCCCAAATCGAGTTACATTATTATTTGTTAGATTTTTTTTTTCACAGGTTCTATTGAATACTTGTCAATATACCTAAATTACACTTGAGTTATTATGCGAATGCACACGTTTACATTCATTGCACCTTTATATTTTTAGACTCTTTCTTGAATTCACTGTACCATTGTGGGCACTCGTTATCCAAACCTTTATTTGTTTTTTACTAATAAATCTAATGATGATAATGAATACATTGTCAGTATATATAAGATTTATTCTTTAAGTTAAGTCATAATCTTGTGCCTCCAAAAACTTAATCAAGTGATTGTGAGATCTTTAATTCGACTTCCTAGTCATCCCATTTCTCTCTTATTTCTTGTCAGTTTTATAGTTTTCCTTGAATTAAAAAAAAAAAGTCAGCGCATACGTTCATTTTTATATTTTTGAACAAAAGTCCAAATAAAGGAGTAAAAGGGTAATTAAGAGGGAACTAAGTAGGGAGTGTGATCGAACTATGGCGAGCTAAACTCTCAAGGAGACTAAAATTATTTGCTATATTCGATTCTGATCTATTATATATGCATGTTAAACTGTGATGCGCTAATTAGAATTAGAAATTTATGTTTGAGTTTGTACGACTGGCTGGAGTCTACGCAACTATTATGAGGGAAACCAAAAAAAGTGTGAGAGAATGGTTGAGAGGGGTAGTTATTATTGTTGAAATGATATGGACAGAAATCTTAAAAGATGCTATATGCTGATGGTAAGAAATGGTGATGATGATGATGATGATTGTTTTATTTAATTCCCAATTATCACTGACACAAAGATGGTGTAAAAGCAAAATCCAACTCTTAGGTTGTTGCAAGTGGACGAATTATAATAATTGGCATCATTGGATGTCTAGAAAATCTACAAAATCTGCCCATTCTTTCCTATATGCTTACAAAGCACGCGCACAAAATCTCATTCTCGCGTAAGCATGAGCCTGGAGAAAAAAAAAACTCATGCAATTATCTTCCAAGCAGATTCTGCAGAACTTATCTCAACTCAGAATTGATGGAGAGATCTTCTCCATCTGCCCATGAATTAACCAACCTTGGCTTCCTCCAATCATCAGAAAGCTAGCATGTGCCCTTGGCCAACCTTACCTCAGTCCTCCCATCACCTCCTAAATCAACCAGTCCCCACATTAGCATCTTTGCTGTCTTGTTGGTCGAGCATTGCTCTTCTTGGACCTAATCAATATGATCGATCACTTTCCTCCTATGTGTGTGTATATATATATATATAGGTTATATAGCCAAATAATATTAATCAATAGATTACATTGATCCGAGTCTTAGTAAATCTTTTAAAGAGAGATACTTAGTTATCCATATCATTAGTAGTATGATACTTTAATATTTGTTAATAGGATTGCTGTTCTTGGGCCTAATCGATATGGTTTCATTTAGTTCTCATAGCAAGAACAGCAATAGTATAGTGCGTATAGTTTGGATTGTACAAGTGTTAATAATCTTTTGAAGTAAGATACATAATTATCCATATCATTTGTGAAAAAAAAGAAGAAATAAAAGTTATCCATATAATTACTAGCTAGTCTGATACTTTAATTGTCATTCCAAATTCATATAATTTTGCCCTAGTAGTTGGTGGCAGTCACACTACAATGTCAAGTAGGCGATATATGGAGTTCACGCATGTAGAATTGAGAATTGGTCAGATTTTGTTGCATTTGTCATAAGATTTGGTAAATAGTACCATGATAGCATGTCAGAGTCACTGTAACTTAAAGTCACATATCACTACAGATGTTAAGAGATATATGAAAGCATCTACAAATAACGGATGAAAATGCCTAGAATATAGAGATAAGGGATGAAATAATATGATAAACATGGAAAAGTATTGGTTAAGAGTTGTGTGTAAAGTGACAGCCAATCCTATTTTTCTAGTAAATAATAGCATAATGTTGTTTTACCACAAAAGTTAATGTACGCGAATAAAATATTTCTTTTTACGGATAAATCTTTTATACATGCTAACACCACTTATAGTATACAAATTCACTAATCATGGAAAACCACTCCATTAGTCACTATAACTAGCCAAATCAAGATTATGTTGGGTTGAACGTGGTCCAAAATAATTTTGCTTTGAGTAGCCAGGTTCAACAGTTAGCACACATGACAAAACAATTTCGTCCTTTTTGTCCTGCCGAAGCCGTTCCTCGAAGGAGTCGTTAACAAAACAGTTCCCACAGTGTGTTCTGCCTGCCTGGATTTACATATTTTGGGACCCTTCTACCTTCGGCAAGGAAAAAACAATCATTTCCTTTTGATGTTAAATGGAGCGAGCATTGAAAATATGGCTGTCACTCAGGCTCTATGAGCCGGACTTTGACAACTCCAAACTCTTCTGACAAAGTAAATAGAACTTTCGAACTTGCAAATTCAGACCCTGATTAAAAGGTTTGGACTCGACTTATACTCTGATATGAGCTCCGGCCTCAAATTAGGCTGATCCCAAGCTCATAATTAGATATATATTTGAATTAAAGCATGGGTGAATATATTTGAAATTTTTGACAGAAGTGATCAAACTAAAAAATTGTTTTGAAAAGTACAAGTTTCATTCACTACCACGTGTGAATATAAAATTGAAGATTAATTGCAAGTTAGCGCTCACATCGTTCATACAGTGACTAAATTATTCATGGAGATTCAAGCTTGAGATGGCATTGGAAATGACCACAATGGAGAACCTAGAAGTTTAAGGGAAGCAATGATGGAATTAAACTAATCTATTCTATTTGTTTATTTCCTAATTCTTTTAGTTTCTTGTTTTGGTGTCATGTTTGTTTAGTTTCCATGTTAGATTAGAAGATCTCAAGTTAATTCCAAATAAGTTTTTGTTTGCAATTGTATTTGTTTAGAAAGTTCTACAATATATAAATACTACCAGTCTAGTACATTGTTATTTAGAGAGTTGAATTGAGTCAAATTGTGAGAAAGAGGAAAAGCCTCTAAGGTGTGAGTTGTTGTAAGCAAAAAACTATGACTTAATATTGTTGTTGTTGAATTTTGAATTAATAAAATTATTGAATATTGGTTTGTATTTATTCTCCTTCTCTTTCCAACATATTCTTATACATGTTAAAATTGCTTCTATTGTGTGTGTGTGTGTGTGTGTGTATTTTTGTGCCAACATGTAATTATATACAATATATGTTTAATTTTATGAATTATTATAAATTCACATATAAACTATAAATATTTTTTTATAATATGTGTTGACGAGATTCTGCCATGCACCAAATTTTAATAAAATCTAAATATCTTGGTTTTTGCAAATATACAGATCGTTTATCGAGTATAAGAATATTAGGTGTCGATCTCATTGTCAATTACTGATGGATTTTCGAGCTCCTTCATTATTTAGATTACCACAAATGCAAGAGATTAAATCTACGCTACAAACATGAAATAAAAGTAATAAAAATAGCAATAGAAAACTCCTAGAGTTGTGAAATTCTTCACTACTCTTACAAATGAAATTATCAGTTAATTGAATATTATTATCTTGACTAGTTTTGGCGTTATTTCTTACTATATGTAAAACCTACTCTCGTAATGAATCAACTATACTTATAACTAAACCATACCTACTCTTGTGATTATTAAATTAACTACAAATTCATTTATTCTATGAAATTACATGGAACAAGTCATTAAAATCACAAAGATGCTCCTCAATTTTCGTGAGTGAACTCCCTAAATTTAGCACTTTTTGAACTAGTGTCAAATCCCAATTTTTATTGTAAACTTAGCACCTTAAATTTATCATAATTAATGGTCAGCTAATCATGATTAGAAAAGCAAAAGTGTTACATAACTTGTTCAAAAATATAACTCAAATAACCATGAAAAGATCACATAATAATCATAGAAGTTCATCCACACCCTAAGTATAAAAACTAGCAAAACATGAAAGACATTAAAACAAGATCCAAACTTGTATTATAACCAAATATTAGAATTAATACAAGAAATAAAGTGATAGGAGAAATGTCACTCTTGTCATATGAATTTTAAACTCTCCATCTTCATCCTCAACTTCATCTATACTTAGTTCCATACAAGACTTGGATGAAATAAAGTGTACTAATCTACCCTAACTAATGAACTAAAGAAATTCTAGTAAAAGACTACATTTTGGTGTAGTTTCTCTAGACTCCAAAGTTATCAAGCAAGCTCAATAAAGGCCCTATTTATAGAGAATTAAAGCTCCATACAATCATTTTTCAAGTTGTGCAAATTGTGTCTTGCGATTCCCAAAAGTTGTTTCTCCAAATTTTCAAGATATTTCATGCACTTTCCAGCTGAAATTCGTTCAGAAAATTGATCCATAAGTAGTAGAAAAGAGCTGCAAGTTAAAGTACAACTAGTTCCAGCTGTACTTCGGTTAAAATATGAATACACAAGTTCAAAACACGGGTTAAGGTTACATATTGCCTCCTCTGCATATTTGCACTTTTTTTATGAGTCTTGAACTTTACTCTGTTTTTACACCAAATTCAGTTGATATTTTCTCGACAATGCAGGCTGAACTAGCTCTTGTACAAAACATAAAAATTTTAGGCCTTTGAGTTAACTTTTCAATGCATAAGAATCATCTAATTTAGGATTATGTAGATTGAGAAATAACTAAAATACTCTTCATTGGTGAATCCCCTATTTCAACTTTTGACAACAAAAATGACCAACTATATTTTGACTTTTTGACTAGGAAAACTCATGGACTGGCTTTTGATATTTCATAACAAATGTAGAGATATGTATTATCTGCAAAATGACTCAAGAATCATCTCAATCTGATACTTATATCTCAAGATATAATCAAAATACCAAAAGGTGTCAAAACTGTCAAATATTTCTTCCTGTCACTACAACAAAAATGGCTTTTAACGACATTTAAAAGTGTCAGTATAGATAATTTAACCTGACACTTTATCTATCCTCACACCTAGGGCGAGTGTTGTCCCTTCCAATATGGGGATAGACTCGTACTATTCAACATGTCAAGAAAACTATGCTGTTATAACTTTCCATCTGCCAACAAAAATCGCTTTTCTTGATAATTAAAAGTGTCAGGATAAGTATAATACAATATTAAAATATCGAATTCTATGCTGACACTTTTAATTGTCAGGAGTTTTTTTTTTTTGAGATAGAAGCAACCTGCAGGTAGTGCTCCCTGCTATACATTCCGTCAATCAGAAACCCAAAGGACTTTTAAAATTATCCCAAAGAACAGAATGCATATAAGATAATATGCTATGATGCAAAAATCTAGAAACATCAAACTTGAGTAGTACCGTGATTATGAGAACTGAAAATGCCAACTCCCATAAGCAAGAGGAGATTTGTCATCATGTTTCATACATCAAAAGCAGAATGCAAATGAGACTAAATGATATACAAGCCAACACACAGTGGAAAATCTCAGAATAAATGCAAGCGCACATTGTTTATAGCAATAACAATTCGCACTCCAGCTGCTTTGGCATGAGCAATGGCCTCTTCTGTTTGAGGTCGAATTCCATCATCAGTAGCAACTACAATAACAGCAATGTCTGTTACTCTGGCTCCACGAGCTCTCATTGCTCCAAATGCCTATCCAACCATTTTTACAGTTATGTTAGATAATTCATCTTGACAAAGGCCTTTTAAGATATGTCTGCAAAATCTCCAAGAAGAGCATTTGACATAAAAATTTTAAAAAAAGAAAAAAAACTTGCATGAATAAGCAGTTAAAAGTTAGAACCAGTGCTACATCATTAATTACCTCATGTCCAGGGGTGTCAAGGAAAACACAAGTCTGTGGCTTGCCATCAAAAGGTACTTGTACCTTGTATGCCCCCATGCCTTGAGTAATTCCACCTGCTTCAGATGCTGCCACCTACAGTAGGTTGTCTAAGATTTAGTTCCCAGCTATTCAAGTATCATAACATAAGACAGAATAAGGTACTTCTTCTAAAGTCATCAAATGATAATGGCATTACAAATAATGTACCTCAACGTGAACATCAATAAAAATAATCGATTCATACCTTGCTTTTCCTGATGTAATCCAAAAGTGTGGTCTGCCAACCCAAAAGAAAACCAGTAATATATTAGCTAAAGATTGTTATGGGACAATAAATCTAGAATGACTCTCCTAAAGATCAATTAACTGGAAGCACACAAAATGTTCATAGGCAACAATCAAATAACAAAGAAAGGTAAAATTATTTCATGCGATGAGATCATAATGACTTCAAAAAAGGTCCATTAACTGGCGATTCTAGTTGACAATTTGCAATAAATCATTATTCATGTTCTTTAAGGTACAAATATCACTTTTCGTTCCTTGAAATTAATGGCATTGTAGCTGTGGATGATAACAGTGTGGGGCCACTTTACAAGCATATTTTTCCTCCAGCTTTAGCGCCATGGCTTTCATTCGTTGGGTTGCCGTGGAAGGTCTTTTGCAAATATTCCATGTTCTCAGTTTATGAACTGTTCTGGTTGATAATGCATTTAATTGATAAAAGCGATTTTTTTTCCCTTTGACTGCTAGGTTGTACCTTTCCCCTTGTTTGAATTTCAGAGCAAGTGGATAGCTGGTACTCTGTGTGGTCGGCTTTCACTTCCTTCTCCCAAGGAGATGATGGCTGATATTCAAGCTTTCTACTCATCAATGGAAGCATCTGGCACTCCAAAGCGGTATACTCATAACATGGCTGGTTATCAGGTAGAAAATGCTCACCTCCTGCTGATTTGATTTCGCTGCAGCTCTTCATTGTCATCTTTCACCAGTGTGACCCTCTTTGCACTTGCTTTTCCATGGACCTAGGCTAGAGTTTTTAATTTCTGCCCAACTCAACTGATGTGTTGTTTTATATCGCCAGTTCGAATATGACGATTGGTTGGCTGCTCAGTGTGGTTGTCTGCCGACTGAAGAATGGAGAAAGCAGATGTATGTTGAAACTTCCATGAGAAAGAGGTCTCAGCCTGAGACATACAGAGACCAGTGGGAAGATGAACACTTGGTCAGACAGGCACAAGCTGATTTTTCACAGTACTTTTCAAAAGTTCCCAGTAGCTAGATATCAAAATCACCCTTCTAATTGGTTGATTTGTTGATGGGGTTTGTTTATTGTTTAATCCTTGATTTTCTCAAAATCATATAGACTGGTGAATAGTGGCAATGCAGTGTCACGAGTCTGTAATTCTCATGAACGTAACACTTGCAACCCAATAAGCTGAATAAGAGGACTAGATGTTACATTTTTTGTCCAGCTAATGAGAATAATACCTTGAACTTTATTTATATTTTCATCTTAAACTCATTAGCTAAATGGGATATATTGTAAAGAACAGTATCAGTTAAAAGACTACAAAAAGATTAGCATCAGTTAAAGGAAGAAAAAGCCATCTACCACAGCTTGTTCTTGCACCACAGAACAAGATATTGTCCACAGAATGCTGCTTTTGGTAGCTAGGCTTAAACCGGTAATGTACTGTACAAAAAGGTGTGCACCAGCCATAAGTAATCGTCAACTACATGATCACTGACCCATAAGTAATCTACCAAAATCACAATGCCGAACAAAATAAGAATGACTTAGCACAAAGCCCCATTATACAACTATTAGAACTCAAAGCATCATACACCATTTTTTATTTTTGCCACACAACAGAAACCTCAAACTATAAAACAGGAAAAAAAATCAAATTTAATTCATAAATCAGCTCTTTAAAAAATCCAAATAGCAATTTTTAACTGACACCCAACTAGATTTTCAACAAAGATTATCGAGGCATTTCATCAAACATGTCGAAGGCTATTACTAATTCTACACAAACAACTCCATTTCCTCTTTCCCTGTCCTCTTTTAGCTTATAAACCTCTGAAGCGCTATAATTTATAACCATCACATGCCTATAATAGCACAAACTTGGTCAAAATTTTGAGCCAAAAATAACTATAAAACAACGTTCCGCGTACAATTTCAACAAATAGGGGGAAAAACATACACACACACAAAGATGCACTGCATATCTGTGTAACTATAGGAACGCAAAAACCACGAATTTGAAGTAGTAAGTGGGCTTTTGGCTTACCTGGACACCTTCGGAAGCGGTAGAGACGGGGGAAGAGGTGAAATCGGAGTCAAGGGTAAGAAAAAGGAAAATGGCGAGACCAAAAAACGAGATTGCCATTAGTAAAAGTAAGCCAATGAACTAGGAAATTTGCCAAAAGGGCAAATTGAGATTGGACTTGGAAGACAATTCTCGATAAACTATTCGAGTCGGGGGAGAAATTTGTTGAGCCGAATTTGAAGAAGAAGATGACGATGACCTGGAAGTGGGTTTCCTTCGAGAGAGATTTTGTTGCTGATGCTGCTGTTAGCTGCCTGAGGGAGCCACGGTTGAAGCTTTATGGAAACTGCTGCTTGGCTGCTACCCATTTTTCCCACCAACTACATCGGAATCTGACAACAGAGAGATAGAGAGACAGAGAGAGGGGGGCTGGAAATGGTGGAGCTGGAAAATGAAAATTTTGAGCAAGTGTTTTAGCCGGCAGAATGAAAATTTTGAGTGTTTTAGAGCGAATGAATCTTCCGCCAAAATCAAACGATGCCGTTTAGTGTCTTTCTTTTTTTTTGGTATATCTCACATTTTCTCAAGTGTCATGTTAGATAGTCTAAAGGCACATTATTATTTTTATATCTAATAAAATAAAAAAAATTAGACTATATATTATTGAATTGCTAATAAGTGTCATGATAGGAGTGCTATAATGACACAAACCAACAAGTGTCCCTACAGACATGTCAGGAAAAGCCATTTTTGTTGTAGTGTGTATACTTGATTGCATTTTATTTTTTGAACATTTTGCACTTCATATTCTCTTTAAATCACTTCAAATCATCAATAATCATTCAAATATATTCTCAATTCACTCCATATGATGATTGAATCGTTAAATTTACAAAAACATGAAATTTTCTCCACTTTAATTCATAGAAATGCAATTTTTCATATTTAAACCATAAATGCATAATTCACTAGAAATCTAGTTAATTAACTATAAAAAATTAATAAAACACACCAAAAATAAATAATAAAACACATTAAATACTCAAAATACACACTTATCAAATTTTCCTGTATTTGAATTATTGCTTGTCCTCAAACAATAAGAAACAATTATCCAAAACTTTGAAATAAAACATGTGCAAGATTGAAACTCAATTTCTCAAAACAAGGCAAATCACCATTATGCAATCATTTAGTTAATGTCAAGAACTCAAAATATCAAGTAAAGAAGAATCAATTATACCATAATTTTGACTAGTTTAATTCAATTTCTCATCTTCACTCAATTCCACAAGCAAGTGACTGGTATGGTTAAATAACAGCTTCCTAATTCCATAATCATCTCTTTCTCAAATTCAAAGAGGGATTTATTCATGTAACATATCTAAATATTTACTCAAATTGTGAAAGTGTCTTTTGACGCGAAGATTGATATTATTAGATGAAGATCGCCAATTACTCAACACTTCACATTCTCAAATTACTGTGCTTATTCTTAATTCAAGTACCGTTTTACTTAAAAGTCGACATTTGTAGATGAAAACTCCCAATTATTAAGCATAAGAACCATTGGAGTAGAGATTCAACTTTTATTCATTTTTTCTTTTCTTTTTTCTACATTTTTCTTTTTTCTTTCTTTTTTTAAAGTAAAAATAATAATCATTTCCAAAAAAGAATAATTGTGACAACCCCACCTTCCCTAAGGCGAACCAAAGGGTTTGGCGGACTGCCTACCCAGCTCTAGCCAGGACTCGATCGCTCTCATCAAGTGAAATAAGATATAACCTCAAGACTAAACGAAAAACAATTCCCAAATTTGAAACATATACTGTGAGATCCTGATTCGTCCTTAATTTTGAATAAGGATTATTAGTGCTAAATTTTGCTATAAAATTTGAATTTAAGGATGATGGTAATTCTTTACATGTGATTTTGCTTTTAGAATAAAAAAACCTTAATTTGGAATTTTATTAAAACCCTAATGGATTTACACCTTTGATATTTTTACATAAAACCCTAGTTTACGTATTAATCATAAGTTTATGTGGTAGTAAATATTATGCATGCTAATGTATGTTTTCGTATGAGTAGATATTGGATTCGATTTCTTTTATAAAGGTTAAGTAGGATTAGAAAGCTACAAAGTCTTACACTAGTAAATTCCCTAGCGTTTTGCTAATTAAACAACCTTAAGTTGGGTTTAAAACCCTTAATTTAGCTAATGTTAAAAGATTGTGGTTTAGTTGCTTTTATGTGGAATAAGGAATAATTAAGGATGGGTGATTAAGATAATAAGGTGATTAGTGAAATGATTAAGTGTGACAAAGTATTTTGGATTAGAATAAGTTGTATCCTATGGAGTTAAGTGCAAGAGTTCCAAACATTTGTGGGCAAGAGTGTGAGAAAACAAAAAGGAAGTTGCAAGGACTAGGAAGTGAATAATCATCTTTTATGTGATTGGTTGGTGGAAAATATTTACTAATGGTCTTGACTAAGTATTAATTCTAGAACATCCAAGAGAACACAAGACATAAACCAAATCAAAAACTAAAGAGAGAGAGAGAGAGAGGGAAGATCGAGAGAGTGAGAGAGCAAGAGAGGGGGGACATTTCCTCCACAATTTTTCAAGTTTCACCATTAATCTTGAGCTTGGAGCCTAGAACAACAACTTTGGAACTTGATTGGGGTGGTTTGATCATCCACAAAGCTTATTTGAAAGGTAAATCATCTCTCTTTGAAAGGTAAAGTTGGGTGCTTGAGTTGTGAAGCCATGAAAGTGATGTTTCTTGTTGAGGATATGAACTTGTATGGTTTGTATGGTGTTTATGGTGCGGTTTAATGGTTTATGTTGTTGATTTCTGGTTGCTTAAATTTCGGTTGAGCTATGTAGAATTAGGGCTTTTGGTCTCATGAGCTATTAAGTTGATTTGGTTGGTTTTGAGCTTGTAAATGGAATCCTTGATATCTTAAATGCGCTTGTATGTTGGTTTTTAGCAAAAATCAGATTTGATTATGAAACCCTAATGAAAAGGGAAATTAGTTTGGTTTAGTTGGAACTTGGAAAGTTAAGGTTTGATTGATTAGGGTTTTGAAGTTAGTAAAGAACTAGTGGAATTGGAATCTAAATGGTGGTTAGTATTTGGTAATTTTATGATAATTTGCGGAGAAAATCTCGGACCATTGTTAGGTCTTTTAGAATCTGATATATGTAATATTATTTGGTATGAAATTGGTTAGAAGACTTGTATAAGAATGAGAGAAACGGATCACACGGTTGCAATATACAAAACCGGCAAAACTGGAAACAGGGCAGTCCACAAATCCGAATTAGGCTCTGTTTTTATTTATGCTGCGTGCTGATTTAGAAGCTACTCAAAACACGAAAGTTGTAGCTTCTTAAGTCCTTGTTATTCCTGCAGAATTTCAGGTCAAACGGAGGTGTGTAGGCTGAATTATAGCCAAAACCCTCACTCAGCTTTCAAATTCTGGTTTGGTCACATTTTGTAAATTAGCTTCTGACCATGCTCAGTTCGCATGGATAACGATGGAACTAGGTGTTGGTGTCTTCATAAGAAATGTAGATCTTTGTTTTAAATTCAAAACGGTATAAAGTACATCCAAATTTGAGCTTCGTAACTCCCTTTATAGCCAAAACAAGATCGTGAGTCAGAACTGCCTTGAGCACTGGATAGTTCTGACAGGTAATTTGGCACTCATTTTTCGTTCTGTTCTGAGTTGGTCCAGGTTTTGGCCAAAACATAAAAGTTTTATCCTTATGTCTTAGCTTTCCAATGCCTTTGGAATTTCTTGATTTGGGTTTGTAAGCTGTGAGTTATGGTCTGGCAAACATACCCTGTCTGTCACCCTAAAGTGCGAACTTCTGGCACTGTTTTCCATACTTTCGACCTATTTCTATTCATATCCGGATTTAGATGTCTTCATGAAAGTTGTATCCTTTTCTTTTAGTTTCGAAACGGTATCTCATACACTTTAATCCGACATTCCTAGCCCAACTTATGGTCAAAACAGTTTTGGACAGTAACTATGCCCATTTCCGTTTGCCGGCGGTTTCCATTTCCGTTTGCCGATTCCGCACATGCATGTGCCAATTTTGCCGTTTTGCTTAATTTACGCACTTTAGTAGTTATTTGTGTGATAATATGGCTCAACCTTCTGCTACAGGCGGTGACGGGCTAGACGGAGCCGGTGGGGCCCACTAGCTGGCGACTTGAATTCATTTCCGTACTTTCTCTCGTTATACTTGCTCTTTAGGTGAGTAATCAGGGTTTCTGTGTAACTCAATACTAATATGAGTTTACTATGAAAAATGGGCACTTAGGCGAGAGCGTAATTTATCGCACTCGATCTAAACCCCATTAGTTGCTCTTGATACCTGTGAAATATGATTTTGTGATTTGTTATGGAGCATTTATTGCTTGTGAAACATTTGCGGAGTATTTATTGCTTGTGATGCAATTTGGGAGCATTTATTGCTTGAACTAGAGCATTTATTGCTTGAACTACGATTTTAGAGCATTTATTGCTTGAAAAATATTTTAGAGCATTTATTGCTCATGACTTGAGTTGAGGCTCATGGTCTCTCTATTTGGGATCCTTTAATAGAAGTGAGCTGTGTGGCTCAGGATCTCAAGAGTTAACCAGTGATCAAGCTCGACAAATGAGTTAGCTTGGGAGCCGCCCGTATCCTTACCATATGGTGTTACTTTTCTGCTTTTGCTTTGCTCTCACTGTGCAAATGTTGACATGTAAAAATTATATTTTTACCCCTGGTTAGTCACTAAGCTTCTAGCTTACCCCCTTTTCTTTTGTTTTCCTTAGCAGGGCCGACGCGGGGAAATTTTGGCACCATCACTAGTATAGTTGGGTTTTATTTGTAATTACCGAATAGTTAATATGTTTTTCCCTATTATAGTGATCCGTGTAAGGACCCTTCTTAGGGTCTACTATTTGGTTTTGGTTATAATCATAAGGATGTAATGGTATGAGTAGTTACTTTTGTGGATGTAAATAGAACTCTTTTGCCGATGTATATAATGTGAATAGTACTCTTTTGCCGTGTGAATAGCTTTTATTTGCTTTTGCCTTCAAGTCCTGGCGCGAGTTGGGCAAGCGACCCGCTAAACCCTCTGATTTGCCTTAGGGGAAGGTGGGGTCGTCACAGTTGGTATCAGAGCTTAGGTTTCAGATCTTTGTAGTGCATCCGAGATTTCAACGTTTAGGATGCCGGACTGTGGGGTACTTAGCTATTAAGGTAAATATTGAATGCTAGGATTTTGATATTGGACTTTTGTAATTTTCCCATAAGGCAAAGTGGGGATTGAGTTGATTGCACTTGGAGATGGCCAGTCCCAGTGTGAATCGACTTGGTTCTTACTTAATGTTGAAGTTAGCTATTTGGATCTATTCTTTAGGTTTGCACCCTAGGGCCACCAGGGCAGTGCTGGTGGATTAGGTGGGCTCCGCAGGGGAGTTGCGTTAAGGCCGTTGACTCGAATTACTTTGTTGTCCTGTTGATTTGTTTTGAAATCGATGTGTTCAGTGTTTTGGTACTAACTGCATTTTGGCTAATTTGTGCATATCTTTGGCGTAAACCTGTATATGCATGTCCAAAAATTTTGATCATTTAATGTGTTTTATATGGTGTTTTATATGGTAAAATTTTCAAAACAAATGGAAGCCGGTGGTCGAGGTGGAGGTAGGGGACGAGGCCGAGGCCGAGGAAAATGTAGGGGATAGAGACTAGAACCCGAAAGGGTAGAAAATGAAAATGCGAACCACCAAACTGATAACCAAGTAGCTACAGCCATACAACGGATGGCAAATTTGCTAGCATGAATGGTGGACCAACAGGGTCAGGGTCATGGGAATAATGCCGAAAACCCTGAAAATAATCCGAGCAATCACGAGGGAGTGGACCGTGCCTTAGAACGGTTCCAAAAATTTGCACCCCCGAAATTCATAGGTGGACCTAGCCCTGACTTAGCTGAGGGATGGATGGACCGCATGATGGATATATTCGCTGCGCTCGGGTATCCAGAGGAACGGCAGGTATCTTTTGCTGTCTTCCAATTTGAGGGACCACCCGAGCATGGTGGAATGTAATAAAGGCTAAGTGGGAACGAGAGCAGACCCCCTGGACTTGGGTCAATTTCACCCGTGAGTTTAACGAGAAGTATTTGCCACCGATTGTTCAAGAAAGGCGGGAAGAGGACTTTATCCGCCTGCGTCAAGGGCCGTTAAGTGTGGCAGAGTACGAGACACAATTTACCAAACTCTCTCGTTTTGCTCCAGAGTAAGTACTAACAGACCGAAAGAGAATTCGTCGGTTTGTCCAGGAGTTAAACGTGGAAATACAAGAGGCACTGGCGGCTGCCCATTTGGATACATTCAGCCAGACCCTGGAAAGGCACAGTGAATAGAGACGGCAAGGAGTCAGGTGAAAGCTTTCCGTGACAAAAAGAGAACACCATCTGACACCTATACCTACACTGGTGGGCAAAGCTCGGGAAGCGAGCCACCTAGTAAGAGGAGTAAGGAAGCCGATGGTATATGACCGGTGGGGACTCCGAATCAAGGTAAAACAAGGGAAGATCAGGCAGGAAAAGGGCCCCAAAATTGTGTCTAACATGGGGAATCGATGTTCGGAACCAGAAGAGTATGTGATGTCTGTGGGGCCACTAACCATACGGAAGATACCTGCTGGAAGAAAGAGAAAAATCGGCGATGTTTCCGATGTGGTAGCAATGAACACCCGGTTGCTCAGTGCCCTCAGAAGTCGAGGGGAGGAAATAAATCAGGGACGAAGGGAACCATTTCTAGGCCGATCAAGGACACCGAAGGTATGAATTTCGATGACGAAATTCTTCTAAGAGGGGGAGGTTATGAGATCCCGATTCGTCCTTAATTTTGAATAAGGAATATTAGTACTAAATTTTGCTATAAAATTTGATTTTAAGGATGATGGTAATTCTTTACATGTGATTTTGCTTTTTAGAATCGAAAAACCTTAATTTGGAATTTTATTAAAACCCTAATGGATTTACACCTTTGATATTTTTACACAAAACCCTAGTTTACGTATTAATCATAAGTTTATGTGGTAGTAAATATTATGCATGCTAATGTATGTTTTCGTATGAGTAGATACCGGATTCGATTTCTTTTATAAAAGTTAAGTAGGATTAGAAAGCTAAAAAGTCTTACACTAGTAAATTCCCTAGTGTTTTGCTAATTGAACAACCTTAAGTTGGGTTTAAAACCCTTAATCTAGCTAATGTAAAAAGATTGTGGTTTAGTTGCTTTTATGTGGAATAAGGAATAATTAAGGATGGGTGATTAAGATAATAAGGTGATTAGTGAAATGATTAAGTGTGGCAAAGTATTTTGGATTAGAATAAGTTGTATCCTATGGAGTTAAGTGCAAGAGTTCCAAAAATTTGTGGGCAAGAGTGTGAGAAAACAAAAAGGAAGTTGCAAGGACTAGGAAGTGAATAATCATCTTTTATGTGATTGGTTGGTGGAAAATATCTACTAATGGTCTTGACTAAGTATTAATTCTAGAACATCCAAGAGAACACAAGACATAAACCAAATAAAAAACTAAAGAGAGAGAGAGAGGGAAGGCCGAGAGAGTGAGAGAGCAAGAGAGGGGGGAGATTTCTTCCACAATTTTTCAAGTTTCACCATTAATCTTGAGCTTGGAGCCTAGAACAACAACTTTGGAACTTGATTGGGGTGGTTTGATCATCCACAAAGCTTATTTGAAAGGTAAATCATCTCTCTTTGAAAGGTAAAGTTGGGTGCTTGAGTTGTGAAGCCATGAAAGTGATGTTTCTTGTTGAGGATATGAACTTGTATGGTTTGTATGGTGTTTATGGTGCGGTTTAATGGTTTATGTTGTTGATTTCTGGTTGCTTAAATTTCGGTTGAGCTATGTAGAATTAGGGCTTTTGGTCTCATGAGCTATTAAGTTGATTTGGTTGGTTTTGAGCTTGTAAATGGAATCCTTGATATCTTAAATGCGCTTGTATGTTGGTTTTTAGCAAAAATCAGATTTGATTATGAAACCCTAATGAAAAGGGAAATTAGTTTGGTTTAGTTGGAACTTGGAAAGTTAAGGTTTGATTGATTAGGGTTTTGAAGTTAGTAAAGAACTAGTGGAATTGGAATCTAAATGGTGGTTAGTATTTGGTAATTTTATGATAATTTGCGGAGAAAATCTCGGACCATTGTTAGGTCTTTTAGAATCTGATATATGTAATATTATTTGGTATGAAATTGGTTAGAAGACTTGTATAAGAATGAGAGAAACGGATCACACGGTTGCAATATACAAAACCGGCAAAACTGGAAACAGGGCAGTCCACAAATCCGAATTAGGCTCTGTTTTTATTTATGCTGCGTGCTGATTTAGAAGCTACTCAAAACACGAAAGTTGTAGCTTCTTAAGTCCTTGTTATTCCTGCAGAATTTCAGGTCAAACGGAGGTGTGTAGGCTGAATTATAGCCAAAACCCTCACTCAGCTTTCAAATTCTGGTTTGGTCACATTTTGTAAATTAGCTTCTGACCATGCTCAGTTCGCATGGATAACGATGGAACTAGGTGTTGGTGTCTTCATAAGAAATGTAGATCTTTGTTTTAAATTCAAAACGGTATAAAGTACATCCAAATTTGAGCTTCGTAACTCCCTTTATAGCCAAAACAAGATCGTGAGTCAGAACTGCCTTGAGCACTGGATAGTTCTGACAGGTAATTTGGCACTCATTTTTCGTTCTGTTCTGAGTTGATCCAGTCTTGGCCAAAACGTAAAAGTTTTATCCTTATGTCTTAGCTTTCCAATGCCTTTGGAATTTCTTGATTTGGGTTTGTGAACTGTGAGTTATGGTCCGGCAAATATACCCAGTCCATCACCCTAAAGTGCGAACTTCTGGCACTATTTTCCATACTTTCGACCTATTTCTGTTCAGATCCAGATTTAGGTGTCTTCACAAACGTTGTAGCCTTTTCTTTTAGCTTCGAAACGGAATCTCATACACTTTAATCTGACATTCATAGCCCAACTTATGGTCAAAACAGTTTTGGACAGTAACTATGCCCATTTCCGTTTGCCGGCCGTTTCCATTTCCGTTTGCCGATTCCGCACATGCATGTGCCAATTTTGCCGTTTTGCTTAATTTATGCACTTTAGTAGTTGTTTGTGTGATAATATGGCTCAACCTTCTGCTACAGGCGGTTACGGGCTAGACGGAGCCGGTGGGGCCCACTAGCTGGCGACTTGAATTCATTTCCGTACTTTCTCTCGTTATACTTGCTCTTTAGGTGAGTAATCAGGGTTTCTGTGTAACTCAATACTAATATGAGTTTACTATGAAAAATGGGCACTTAGGCGAGGGCGTACTTTATCGCACTCGATCTAAACCCCATTAGTTGCTCTTGATACCTGTGAAATATGATTTTGTGATTTGTTATGGAGCATTTATTGATTGTGAAACATTTGCGAAGCCTTTATTGCTTGTGATGCAATTTGGGAGCATTTATTGCTTGAACTAGAGCATTTATTGCTTGAAAAATATTTTAGAGCATTTATTGCTCATGACTTGAGTTGAGCCTCATGGTCTCTCTATGTGGGATCCTTTAAGAGAAGCGAGCTTTGTGGCTCAGGATCTCAAGGGTCAACCAGTGATCAAGCTCGACAAATGAGTTAGCTTGGGAGCCACCCGTATCCTTACCATGTGGTGCTACTTTTCTGCTTTTGTTTTGCTCTTATTGTGCAAATGTTGACATGTAAAAATTATATTTTTACCCCTGGTTAGTCACTAAGCTTCTAGTTTACCCCTTTTCTTTTGTTTTCCTTAGCAGGGCCGACGCGGGAAAATTTTGGCACCATCACTAGTATAGTTGGATTTTGTTTGTAATCACCGAATAGTTAATATGTTTTTCCTTATTATAGTGATCCGTGTAAGGACCCTTCTTAGGGTCTACTATTTCGTTTTGGTTATAATCATAAGGATGTAATAGTATGGGTAGTTACTTTTGGGGATGTAAATAGAATTCTTTTGCCGATGTATATAATGTGAATAATACTCTTTTGCCGTGTGAATAGCTTTTATTTGCTTTTGCCTTCGAGTCCTGGCGCGAGTTGGGCAAGCGACCCGCTAAACTCTCTGGTTCGCCTTAGGGGGAGGTGGGGTCGTCACATATACTTACATTCATATCCATCTCAAACAGAAATACAATCCCAATTAGAACAAAAGTTTTAAGTTCTTACTACATCCAACCTTATCCAAGCACTAGCGCGAGAACAATAAAAAAATAAAATTTCAAAAAACTATACCAAGCTAGTCTGTACAGGACTCACGCCCTCGCTCGCATCCCCTGTAAGGAAAACAAAGCTAACGGAATGAGCTAAAAACCCGGTGAGGTTCCATACACATAGCCAAATAATTAAACAAGGACATTAATCATGTAATAACAAGTAATCCAGAAAACATTTACAATATAAAATAATGATAATACATTCATTAAAAGGATACATGCTCACATATAGCCCTTCGTTCATTCATTCCACCAATCATTTCCTTATTCCTCCAGTATTAAAAATAATTTCATTTGTAAGTGAAAACCCGTCCATTGTTCTTGTCATTCATTCATTCATTTCATTTTCCCCTTACTGGACACTGGTCAGTCTCCACCAGATTTCGTGGTCATACTTGAGTATACCAAACATTAACCCAGGGTCACCAATCGCCTGACCGAATCCACTTCTGGCTCGAGTCGACCAGCAACGGAGGGCAAAGGTCCAGTTCGGCCAAAAGGCTTACATTGATGTACAAGTAGCATTTAAACATTTAATCATTTAATCATTATAAATTTTACATTCATTTAGGTCGAGTGCGATAAAGTACACACTCGTCTAGCAAAATTCATTTTTAGAAATCATTGAAAACATTTAACATTTAATCCAACATTCACAAATAGTCACATAGTCACAACAATCTACATAGTCATTGGAAACATAACGTACAAAGAACACTCACCTATTTAAGCAAAATAACGTCCAAAGTTTCCTTCCGGATAATACCCTCAATCACCAAGGAACCCTAATAATAACCAAGAGAAAATATTACAGTTAAACTATCCAAAGTTTAGGTGAACCAAAGAAAATCCAAATAACTACTAGTACAAAGTATAAGTATAGTTTTGGAAGTGAAAAGAATACATTTAAACCAAAAAACATGAGTAAAATATTTGTAAAACTTATGCTCGCTCGTAAAACTTTAAAATCTCCATTTGAGTCGAAGAAACGTATTTCTATTAGTCATAAATTTCATTTTTCCAAGGGTACAAGTTTCAGCCAGATTCTAACTTATATACCTCTAATAAAGAAGACTTGAATACCTTAAATGATTCAAGTTAGTTTCATCCTCAACCCTTACTCAAGTCGTGAGTACATCTACCTAGCCCTCGAGTGCAAATTTAGGTAATACGCCCTTTGTGTTTACGTATTTTTCAACCATTTATGCTTCATTATTTTACTTAATCAGCTCCCAAAATCACACACAAAAAATTGCATTACAATAGCCATTCAATAGGCTAAAAGTCATTCCATTACAAAATCAAGCTAGAAAAGTGACCGAAAATAAGGTTTAAGGTAAAGAACAAAATGACAGGTTTGACATCTCTTAGCGTATTTGTCACAACCAAAGCTACGCTTATAGGATTGGGGTACAATTTATACCGTTTCGAAGCTAAGAGAAAGGGTTACAACTTTCATGAAGACAACTCAACCCGGTTCGGATTTTCTTTGGTTCACCTAAACTTTGGATGGTTTAACTGTAATAATTTCTCTTGGTTATTATTAGGGTTCCTTGGTGATTGAGGGTATTATCCGGAAGGAAACTTTGGACGTTATTTTGCTTAAATAGGTGAGTATTCTTTGTACGTTATGTTTCCAATGACTATGTGGATTGTTGTGACTATGTGACTATTTGTGAATGTTGGATTAAATGTTACATGTTTTCAATGATTTTTAAAAATGAATTTTGCTAGGCGAGTGTGTACTTTATTGTACTTGACCTAAATGAATGTAAAATTTATAATGATTAAATGATTAAATGTTTAAATGCTACTTGTACATCAATGTAAGCCTTTTGGCCGAACTGGACATTTGCCCTCCGTTGTTGGTCGACTCGAGCCAGAAGTGGATTCGGTCAGGCGATTGGTGACCCTGGGTTAATGTTTGGTATACTCGAGTATGACCACGAAATCTGGTAGAGACTGGCCAGTGTCCAGTAAGGGGAAAATGAAATGAATGAATGAATGGCAAGAACAATGGACGGGTTTTCACTTACAAATGAAATTATTTTTAATATTGGAGGAATAAGGAAATGATTGGTGGAATGAATGAACGAAGGGTTATATGTGAGCATGTATCCTTTTAATGAATGTATTATCATTATTTTATATTGTAAATATTTTCTGGATTACTTGTTATTACATGATTAATGTCCTTGTTTAATTATTTGACTATGTGTATGGAACCTCACTGGGCTTTTAGCTCATTCCGTTAGCTTTGTTTTCCTTACAGGGGATGCGAGCGAGGGTGTGAGTCTTGTGTAGACTAACTTGGTCTAGTTTTTTAAAATTTTATTTTTTTATTGTTCTCGCGTTAGTGCTTGGATAAGGTTGGATGTAGTAAGAACTTAAAGCTTTTGTTCTAATTGGGATTATATTTTTGTTTGAGATGGATATGAATGTAAGTATATGTTTCAAGTTTGGGAATTGTTTTTTGCTTAGTCTCGAGGTTATATCTTATTTCACTTGATGAGAGCGATCGAGTCCTGGCGAGAGTTGGGCAGGCGGTCCGCCAAACCCTTTGGTTCGTCTTAGGGGAAGGTGGGGCTGTCACAGGTGGTATCAGAGCCACTTCGCGTGGTCTCTACGCGGAGTGAGGTTGGGTCAAGTGGTGTTATGGTCCTGATTTCGTGAATAAGTATGAAGGACTAAGTGCTCTTTTGAGCATAAGTTATGAATCATGAATTGTTATAAGTCTTAAATCTCTCTCATGGTACTTGAAGACAATAGATATGTACGTCAGGTAGGAATCTCGATTGTAGATAATTTACTCTTGGAACTGGCCAGATTGAGTGGTGAATTATTCAGATTCTTGTACCCGAGTAAGTGGGAATTGAGGGCAATACTAAGGACTTGTGATCTTTATTGTGGGGAACAGGAATGGGTTAATATTTGGTAAGAGTAAGTGCTAGGGGTTAACGGACATCTAGTTCGGATGGTAAGAGAAGTGAGAGATGGGACGGGGAATATTTTAACCGAGTGTGGAACGGTATGTCGTGTTTTCTTTTGTTTTACTTCTGTATTGTTACCGTATGTATTTGGCTTGTGGCATGTTAATACTTACGTGTATAGTATTTGCCATACTTGATTTTGTTTTTGTTCAACTTGATATGTAGCTTTGTGAATTTGGTGTGTTATATCTTGTTGTTTTAGTCAATTTACTTTGTTACATACTAAATCACCTTTTGAAAAAAAAAAGAGAGAAAAAGGGTATGGAGGGGAGACGTAATCGCGAACATGGAGCTAGTCGGGGCTGTGGGGTTAGGCAAGTTCAAGAACCAAGAAATGAAACAGAAACAGCAGCTGAGCAAGATCGTGGGCCGAGGGTTGAGGTAGGAGACCAAGTAACGACGGCGATCTAACAAATGACAAATATCCTAGCGCGATTGGTAGATCAACAAGGTCAAATGCCAGTGAATCAATCCCAAAATTCCGAGATATGAAGGTGTTGACCTTGGTCGATCAATCCTTGGTTTTGATGATTAACAAACCAAAATGCAGATTTGGGCTAATGTTTTTATGTGAGCAATTTGTTAGAACAGATTCTTGTGGCACAAAAGAAGAAGCAAAAACAGGGCACTCATGTGGGACGTCCGAAAGGAAGCTATCGGACGTCCGGAAGGATCGGACGCACGCATCGGACGCACATCGATCGCATCGGACGTCCGAGAAATTTCGCAAAGATTTGATGACTCTCTGACGACGTTCGGACGCAGGGTTCGGACGTCCGACAGGTGGTTTGGACGCAGGGTTCGGACGTCCGACAAGTGGTTCGGACGTCCGACAGGCCAACGGCTAGTTTTGACAGCATTTAATATTTGACCGTTAGAGAGCCTTTTGAAGCCATTTCTCACCTTCTATAAATACCCCAAAGCACAAGAAGACAAGGGACTTTTGCCAACACAAAATACAAGCTTACAAGTGAGATTTTTGAGTAGAAAGATTCTTTGTTGGTTGTATAAGGGGTTGGGGAAGTTGGGTTGTGAGGTTGCTCAAGTGAAGGTTTCTCTCTAGGAGAAGTAAAACCTTGGTGAAGGTGAACCTATCACTTGAAGTGGTAAAACCTTGGTGAAGGTTGCCTCATTTGTATAAATTAGTTCTTAATTGGGTGAGTGATCTTTCAAGTGTAGGTTGTTGAGGGTTAACTAGAATAGTTGTAAAACTCCTTGGCTCAACCAAAGTGTGTTTGGGGTGAGGAAGGAGTGAGCCTTCACTTGTACATCTTGGTTAGCATCGCCATCAATTGAAGAGGCTATTGGTTTGATATTTGGTTTGCATTTCTTATCCTTTCTCTTTAATTAAGTTTTCTTTATTGTGCTTAAATTTGATATATCTTTGTGCATCATTGTGAATTTGTTTGTACTCATTGGGTTGCACCGGGCACTTACAATTGGTATCAGAGCTTGGTCTCTTTTGATCAAGCTTAACCGCTTAGAGTAAAGATCATGGCAACCATAAAAGTTTCTTTTTTAGAAGGGCAATCTATTGATAGACCACCTATGTTTAATGGTTCTCATTTTAGCATGTGGAAACAAAGAATGATGATTTTCTTACAATCTGTTTACATTGAATTATGGTATGTGGTAGAAGATGGTCCTTATGAAGCTAGAATAGTTGACTCTATCACCAATTTGAGTAGATTAAAGACTAGACAAGAATTGAATGAAAAAGACAAGAAATACCTTTCTTTGAATGCCAAGGCCATGTGTATATTGTACAATGCATTAGATGTAAATGAATCTAGTAGGATTAAAGGTTGTAAATCAGCTAAAGATATTTGGGATAAATTGTGTGTATTTCATGAAGGTAATCAAGATATTAAAGAACAAAAGAAATCTTTACTTGTTTCTCAATATGAATTTTTCAAAATGCATCCTCTTGAAAATGTTGATAAGATGTGTAGTAGATTTTGTGACATTATTGAAGATCTTAAATTGCTTGGAAAAGAATATTCTTTGGGTGAGAAAAATAGAAAGATTTTGAATGCCTTGCCAAAAGAATGGGAAAACAAAATAAATGCTATAGAAGAGGCAAAGGATTTAAATTCTATGTCCATTGAATCTCTTGTGGATACCCTAACCTCTTATGAATTAAAGCTGAAATTCAAAGTGCAAGAGGAAGAAAATGCAAGAATGTATAAGAGAGGCATAGCTTTTAAAGCATCTCAAGTGGGGGATAACCCATCCTTCATGGGTAATGAAATCATGAAAATGGACAATGATATAACTCCTCACATCAAAAGTTTCAAGAAGATCTTCAACAAGAGATGTTCAAGAGGAGATTGCAAAATTACATGGGATGAATGCAATTCAAAAAGAGAAAAAGAAGAGTTGGCCCAAATGGCACTAATGGCCGTTGGAGAAGATGAGGTAAGTTCTTATCACTCTTCTTGTGATGAAGATAATGAAGATGATGATGTGAAAACTCTTATGATTAAAATGCATAAAAGTTTGAAAAAATCTTATGCTAAAAATAAAGATTTGAAAACAAAAATAAATGATTTGTTGGAAGAAAACTCCAAACTTTTTCAAGAAAACAAATGTTTGAGAATGGAAAATGATGATTTAAAAAATCAAAAAGGTGTTTTTGATTGCAAAAATAATTTGAAAAGGAAGTTGGAAGAGAAAACAAAGTTTTATGAAAAAATGTTGGAGGAACAAAATTTGTTAAAGAAAAGAATTAATGACTTGAACGAGGTTCTCCAAAATGAAAAACAAAAGTTTTCTCAAACAAAAGAAAGCAAATCTTTTCAAGGCACAAATAAGTTTGCTAAGAAAATTAGTTGCATTAAATCCACTTATGTGCAAAATACTTCTATCATGTGTCACTTTTGTTGCCAATTTGGACATATGCAAAATGATTGCTATGTAAAGAAAAATATGAGAAAAGGTATGAAATCCATGTGGATTGCTAGATCATGTTGTAATAACTCCCAAGGACCCTATTATGGTCTTGACTTGAAAAATAAAGGGGAAGTTGGCTTTTTGATTGATGCCAAAAGGGGGAGTAGGACTTATTGAAGTTTCTTTGTATGTTGGCATTTTCTAAGGGGGAGTTTTATTTGAACATGTTGGCATTTTCTAAGGGGGAGTTTTATTTGAACTTATTTGATAAAAGAAATCTTCATTTTGTTTGTCATCATCAAAAAGGGGGAGATTGTTGACCTTGGTCGATCAATCCTTGGTTTTGATGATTAACA